>NC_022024.1:32888744-32892371 GCF_000317375.1 Microtus ochrogaster
AAATAAATAAATAAATAAATAAATAAATATTTAAAAAAAAAAAAGAAATGAGTGGGGCAGGGGCGCTTAGCAAATTTTCCAGGTAAGAGAGAGGGAACAGCGAGCTGGCTGTGAGTGATCACTTTGCCCACCTCTGACGTGCACCTACGTGAGCTCACGGCACACACGGGCTCCTTTGTAAGCGGATTTACCTCATTGCCTTCTGCTCTTCCTCCAGCTGTTCTCGGACCTGCTGGAGCTCCTTCAGCAGTTCAAGGTCTGTGCCATTCACCCAGGTGTAAACCACGTCGATCGGCATGGGCAGACAGAGCCTAGGGCAAACCCACAAGTCCTCCAGCTTAACGTAGGCTTTCCAGAACATTTGGGGAAAAGATTATAACAGAACTTATATCTGAGATTTTAAATTTAAACCAAGTGGTGGCGGTGTAGACCTTTAATCCCAACACTTGGGAAGCAGAGGCAGGTGGATCTCAGTTCGAGGCCAGCATGGTCTACAGAGCAAGTTCCAGGACAGCCATGGCCACACAGAGAAACCCTGTCTCGAACAAAACAAAAAACAACATTAAAACAAACCAACAAAAACATGTTTAAATTTAGAAATCACCACAGAAAGTCAACAAAAAGGTTAGAGAGCTATGGCATACCATTCAACAGAACCATGTGATGTCCTGGGGCCATGGCTGGGAGAGGGGTGTCTACTGGACACCATCCCTGCAAACTGCATTGTTAGGAACCTCGTGAAATCTCTATGCTTTGATCCTCATAACCTCCCTGTAAAGAGATTGATACCTGTCCTGGAACTCACTCTGTAGACCAGGCTGCCCTCAAACTCACAGAGATCTGCCTGCCTCTGCCTCCTGAGTGCTGGGATTAAAAGTGTGCACCACTGTACTTTTCCTTCTGAAAGATTCTGGGGTGGGGGGCGCGCTATCTAGATGGCTCAGCGAATTGAAAGTGCTTGCTGCACAAACCTAAGACGGAGTTCAGTCCCTGAGAAGGCAAAGAGAACTAACTCCCGGGGTTACCCTCTGACCTCCACAGGTGCACTGGGCACATCACCCCCACCCTCATACACACACAGTAACGACAACAGCAACAATAATCAAAGATTAATGGAGGAGAATCTGAGACAAGAGTGGTTCCTCAGAGGCCTGAGGGTCCCAGTGGAGCAGGGAGAGCCTGATCAGCAGGTGTGGACGACGGCAGTTCTGGAACTAGCCGGTCACGACAGGCGCTCCACATCGTGGAGACATTTGGTGCTACTCTCTACCATACACTATAGAAACGGTTGAGAGGCTGAGTTCCGTGCTACGGTATGTTTTGCTACAATAAGAAAATGTCAAGCAGACTGGGAATGACGATGGTCTGGGAGTAGAGGATGAAGTCTGACACCTCAGTTTAGATAACTGACGGCTCACACATTCCACAAACGCAGGATCAGCCGGGTCACGTGGCCAGATAAAGAGCTGGACTCAGAAGCTTACAGAGTAAAACAGCGACATTGTTGGAGTCCAGGATGGTCTGGGCCCAGCAGAGCCTCCACCTTCCTGCTCAGATGGAAGTCATAAACCCTGCTCCCTCTTCTCTTCCTTTGTGCCAGAGCCCTTGACATCCTCCTAACACAGTAAATGACGATCTGCTGCCTCTCCCACTGGTTACACGTGCCCTTCCTGTGGAGGTAAGCGCCAAGGAGGCAGGAGACCTTCTTGCTTTGTTTCCCAAAGCATGAGATAGTGTGGCACCTGGCAAAGAGGGCCGACCGTGTGGGTGACACCCAGGGATGGTCCTTTTCCCCCTCAACCTGCTCTTATTTTTTTTAAAGGTCTTGGAGAGAGCAAGGAAACAAGGAACATACCTAAACATAATAAAGACAGTATGCAGCAAGCCAACAGCCAACATCAAACTAAATGGAGAGAAACCCCGAGCGATCCCACTGAAATCAGGAACAAGACAAGGCTGTCCACTCTCCATATCTATTCAGTATAGTTCTTGAGGTCCTAGCTGGAGCACTAAGACACCAAAGGGAGATCAAGGGGATCCAAATCGGAAAAGAAGTCAAACTCTCACTGTTTGCTGATGATATGATAGCTTACATAAGTGATCCCCCAAAATTGTACCAAGGAACTTCTACAACTCACAAATACCTTCAGTAATGTAGCAGGATACAAGATTAACTGCCCCATCTGCAAAGCCATTCAAGCTACTGTGCCGTCCCCATTATGAATCAAGAGCCAAAAACAAAGCCTTTCCATCTTTAAGCTGCTTTTTGTAAGGTGTTTGATCACAGCAACAACAAAACACACTGTCCTTCTGGTCTTCTTGCAGCCTGGGTACACGATTAGGCTTCTGGTTGCAACTACATTTTTTTTAAATCATAGATTAATTATCTCATGGGAAAATAGAGTGACCCCACCTTTTCCTTGAAAGACGTGGGCAAGCAATTGGTGGCACATGCCTGTCATTACAAAACTCTCAGGAGGCCCAAGATTGGGAGGAGCCTGAGACAGCCTGGGTTATAGCGAGCCTGTCCCCACCACAGCCCCCAAGAGATGAGGCACTTATATGCTAGATGAGTAAAAACAGGATGTAAATGAAATAGATGTGAAGTCTGAGATGTTAAATGTCGCAGAAAATAACAGAAAAAGGGGTTAGAAACCATGTGTGTGTAGGACCATTGTCATCAATGCCAGAGACAGCCTTAGTGAGGAACTGGCTTTGGGGAGGAATGGAGCCCAGACGCAGAGGGTTTCCTCAGTATGCGTGAGGTCTACGGCTCCATGCTCAGCACCGGGGAAAAGGGGCTGAGAAGATGGCACAGCACAGAGAAAGTGGAGTGTGGAGATGGGGCAGTTTGGAAGTGGAGGAGGAGGCACTTGGGAGAGGCGCCCTGGTGTGTCCCGAGACACGAGAGTCCCACAGCTTTGTCGGGGAAATAGGGATGCATGTAAAGAGTCACCACCGCCCCAGGTACACCACTGTCCTTCTCAGGGCATCTGCGTGCTGACCCTCATGTTAGAGTTAGGAACTCGCAGGAAGCTTTCACCCTTTCCTTTCAAGCACTTCCTCCCCAGCCCTCTCTTCCTCTTCAGCCCGCTCTTCTCAGAACTCACAACAAGACTCTTCCACACAGACTGTACTGGACACAGAGTACACTAGTCTAGCTTTGGCTCCTTTCCCCTACCTCCTGTAACTTAACCTTTATCTACCTTTGCCTAGGGGCTTTTTACTACACCTTCCTTCCTGTGTCTTACTTTCGCTGCTTCTCTGTCCGGCTGCCTGGAAGCTGCCTGGCTTCTCGCCCCAGGGCATGTCCCTGTTGCCCTCTCTGGAGTCCAGAGTCCTCCTCCTATTTCTTTTGTCTGTCAGCCTGCCTCTCCTTTCTCCGGCCCACCTGCTCTTTATTAGACCATTCAGTGCCTTAGGCGGGCAAGGTGAAACAAAGACAACAAACACATCTTTACACAGTTAAAAAAAAAATGGCAGCACAAACAAAAGTAACACATCTTTTCACAATTAAAGTCAGATTCCCGCAGCACAAACAAATGTAACACATCTTTTCACAATTAAAGTCAGATCCCGCAGCATAAACAAAAGTAACACATCTTTTTACAATTAAAGTCAGATCCC
>NC_022024.1:32892471-32894397 GCF_000317375.1 Microtus ochrogaster
CAATTAAAGTCAGATCCCACAGCACAAACAAAAGTAACACATCTTTTCACAATTAAAGTCAGATCCCGCAGCACAAACAAAAGTAATGCATCTTTTCACAATTAAAGTCAGATCCCGCAGCACAAACAAATGTAACTCATCTATGCCTAGCTAAAATATTATTATTCCACAACAGTTGGTTTCTCTGTGTCACCCTGGCTGTCCTGGAACTCACAGAGATCCGCCTGCCGCCTGCCTCTCCTCCCGTTAAAGGCATGAGCCACCACCGCCCGGTTTGAAGGGATTCTTAGTACACTGTACTAACTTTTACTAGGTGTGCACACCTTCCAGAGACAGACAGCATCTGGGCAGCAGAACTCGGCCTCCTGTGCCCTGCTTTGCCGGTCACTCATTTTCTCTCCTCCATCTCCAGGCTCTCTCCCCACCACAACAATATTCAAATGCCCCCCCCCACCCCCAGGTTTTTCCTGTGCATGCCTTGCAATGGTTCAAGCAGCTACACTGAGGACTTTCAATGGAGTTTCTAAATGCACAGGTCTAAAGTGGGACCTCAGAATGCTCTTTTCTAAGAGGTTCTTGGCTACTGCTGACGCTGCCATCTGGGAGGCTGTACTCTGAGAACAGCTGCCCCTGGAACTGAACTTCATGGTTCCCTTCTATACTGCCAGTCCTATATGTTCACCACTGTTTGCCTAGGGTCTAGGATAGTGCCTGTACGACTGGATCAATACATATTAGTTAGATAAATAATTTGACTAGAAATTTTATTATTATTACTATTACTATAATGTGTAAGGATGTTTGGCCTATTTGTATGTCGATGTGCCCTCTGTGTGCCCAGGGCCTGCAGAGACTAGAAAGGGGCACTGGATCCCATGGAAATAAAGTCACAGACAAGTGTGAGCTGCCATCCAGATGCTGGAAATCAAACCCCCATCTTCTGGTGCTCTTAACCACCGAGCCGCCTCTCCAGCCACAATAACTACAATGCCTTCAGCCCATGTGTGCTTCCCCCAATATCTCACTCAGTACACCCATATCCTAATTATTCAAGGCCACTCTAACTCTAGCCTCCCTCGTGGCCTCTATTCAGACTAAAATTCCTTGTTTTGGTCTGGATGTGTGTACTGCGCTGTGTTGGGTGGGAGCTTGTTTCTTTGTAGCAGTGAGGGTATGCGGTCATGTGCAGAGGGCAGGGGACAGCTCTGAGGACTCAGTTCTCACTGATCCACTGAGTTTGAGACAGGATTTGTCTCTCTGTAACTGTACCCCAGGCTAGCTGATCTGATTCTCCTGCCTCTGCCTCCCATCTCCACTTCGGGGTATCCTGGGATTACAGACACAATACCTGCGTCTGACTCTTACATAATTTCTGGGCAACTAAACTCGAGTGGTTAGGCTTGCGTGACAAGCATTTATACCCTAAAAACATAAAATAAAAATAATAATATTGAGAAAAATAAAAAAAAAACCTGCTTGAGTCAATACAGTTGAAAACATGGGAAGGGTGAAGTGGGGATCCATATTCTGAAGCTTTCCTGGAAAAGCAATGTCTTATTCTTAATGGGTTTCAATAGAATCTGGAGATCCAGATAAACATTCAGCTGAAGAAAGCAACTCAAGTCCCTAAGTCATTCATACACTGGCTCTCTTCAAATGAGCCTGTTATCACATGCCCAGCTTAACTCACGGGCTGGATTTAAAACCCAGAAAGACCGCATGATCAGCTCATGGTCATGAGTCAGTTGTTTTTCTGCCAGGCATGGTGGTGATGAGTCTGAGCCTTCAGCTCTGACCGCTAGACCATGATCTTGGTTTCCAGAGGAGAAGGAAACCCGGGACTCAGAACAAAAGTGAAACAATTTGTATATAAACCGCTATCTAAAGGTAACCTTTAAAGTCATTTAACAGACCTTAGTTCTACGG
>NC_022024.1:32894952-32896956 GCF_000317375.1 Microtus ochrogaster
AAAAAGGAGTTTGCTTTCTCTCTAAAAAGTAAAAATAAAATAAAAAATAACCAAGATTTAAAAAAACAAAACAAATTCTTTAGGGAGCTGGGTGTACTGGTGCACATCTTTAATCCCAGCACTCAGGAGGTAGAGGATCCCTTGTTTTTGAGGCTAGCCTGGTTTATCAGCAAGTTCCAGGCCAGCCAGAGCTACTACCTCTGTCCTCCCCACCTCCCTTGTCCTGGGGTTCACAGGTATGGACCTGGCTATATGACCCAGGTGCTGGGGATCACTCTGGGTTCTTGCGCTTGCTTGCAAGCACTTTACCAACAGATCCATTTCTAAGACCCAGAAACCGCGTTCTCTAGGCAACAACAACAGCAAAATTCACTGCGATTCTGACAATCTCTCTTATGCTCATCTGACAGCTTCCGGTTTCCATCTATCTAGCCAACCAAAGGGGAAAGGGTTTTGAAGAAAATGTCCACTCACAGGGACATGAGGGGTCAGGCATCTTCTAACAGCCTTTCGGGCAATAGTTTATATTCTCCTCTGACGCTAAAACACAAAATCAGCCATATTCAGGGTTAGCTGCAGCACGGAATCTGAAAACACACAAGGAACCTCTGGGGCTTTTTCATTAAAACCCTTTGAACGGCTCAATCACTAATGCAAGATTCTGCAGCATCACACCCTGGAAAACCACAGCTGGAATAGTCACGTGGATCTGCCAAATGTTAACACATTTAATAGCCTTCTTATGTAATGTTAACAAACGTGACTTGGGAGATGAGGCCAAACCTAATCACAAAAGCATCGTGATGCTGTTACTGTCACCGTGCTGGAAGCAAGGTCTAGACGCCCGAAAATTCAAATATTACCATTACCAACAAATATTGTTACTTGCTTTCCTTGAAACGACAAGACCATGTTCACTGACAAATAAATATAGGAATAAACAAACAAAAACAAGCAAATAGATAAATAAATCTGAGGAATCCCACTCTCGCTTGTCCTATCAAGCAACAAGAGTTACCATGAAAAAGATGTCTCGTTGATGGCCCCATCCCTTGCTTATCACTGGGAGAACTTGTCAGGACAAAGCAGGAGAGCGCTCCCCGGTGGTGAGAACAGGGAAGAGCTGACAGGCTGACCAATCCTGCAACTACCCAGGACTTGAACCAGGGTTATGAGTTGGCCCACCCCAGCTGTGATCTCCAGCAGCGTGTGAAGGGACCGGTCTGCCGACCCAAGGCTTCAGGGTCTCCACAGCACAGGGCAACAACAGGATACTGAAGAGGAGTTTCCAGTGAGGGCCCAAGCATCGATAGCGTAGCAGAAACCAGTGCCTCAAACCAAACAATGACTCTCTGCAACGAACACTTGTGTGTAAAGATGTATAGACAAAAGGGTTTACTGTGTGACTCACTGTCTCACACTGCAGCTTCCACGACGAGATTTTTTTTTCCCTTCTCTCTTTTTCTTTTCCCTCTTAAACTTTATTTATTTTCTTTTATTTTGGGAGGGAGGTTGCAAGGGCAGAGGGTGGATACAAAGGGGCAGGGAGATGAATGCGATGGAGATGCCTGATGTGAAAGACACGAAGAATAAAAAAAAAGAAGAATTAAAAAAAAAGATGGCTAGTTGAACTTGTGACTCAGTGGCCCCACGGTTTTTACGTGAGCAACTACCATGTTGTTTACATGAGCATCACCTAGGACAGTGGTTCTCAGCCTTCCTGACGCTGTAACCCTTTCACACAGTTCCTCATGATCTGGTGACCCCCCCAACCATAAATTGCTACTTCATAACTGTCATTTTGCTACTGTCATGAAGAATAATGTGAATATTCGATAGGCAGGATATTTGATATGTGACCCCCCCCCAAAGGGGTCGTGACCCACAGGTATTAAAAAGATGTATCCCGCTGGGCAGTGGTGGCGCATGCCTGTAATCCCAGCACTCGGGAGGCAGAGGCAGGCGGATCTCTGTGAGTTCGAGGCCAGCCTGGTCTACAAGAGC
>NC_022024.1:32897316-32899695 GCF_000317375.1 Microtus ochrogaster
AAAGAAAGAAAGAAAGAAAGAGGTCAGGGTGTGAGCAATCCCACACACTATTGCTTTTACTCCACTCACTGATGCATAATTTTTTAAAAACAAATAAGATACAAATATTTGTTATAAAAAAAATCTTGTATTTCACAGAGCCCAAGGCCTTGGGGAAGCCCGAATGTCTGAAATACGCTGTTTTGAAGACCCTACGGGATGGCTGTCCTTCGCTTTGATGACACGCTGTCTGCCTCCCTACTCACCGCTAACACAGATACACACAACTCCATGTCTAGAGCAGGGTGAATCCGAGAGAGTCGATCTCTGTGAGAGGGACACCACGGACAGAGTACAGACCAAAGCAAAGAGTGAAAGCCTGGGCTGGAGCTGTGCCGGCTCGGATGCCCGGCACCTGTGTAAATACCAGGCTGTGGCAGCACACCTGCTGTGTCAGGAGGTGGAGACAGGCGCTATCTATCGCTGGTGAGTAACCCTGGCGTTCACCTGCCAGCCACAGGCCAAACCGGCTAGCTCCACATCAGTGAGACCTCGTCTCCAAAAGAATAAAAGAAAGAAAGGAAGGAAGGAAAGAAGGGAGGGAGGGAGGGAGGGAGGGAGGAGCAAAGGAAGACATTCAGTACTGACCTCCAGCCTCTGTGCATGCGCACACGCATACACACACATACACACACACAACACAGACATACATTGCTGTAATGATATAAAATGTTTTATTTGGGCTGGAGAGTTGGCTTAGCAGTTTTCTTGCAGAAGAACTGGGTTCGGTTCCCAGCATCCACCTCAGGCAGCACCTGTATACAAAACCACCTGAAACTCCAGTTTTGGAGAATCTGTCGCCCTCTTCTGGTCTCCATGGGCACCCACATGCAATAGCCACATACAAACACATAATTAAAAACAAAATAAATACTTAAAATAACTAATAGTTTTCTAGAGAAAAAAAAAAGACCTACGTGATTCGTTTTCTCTGTAAGAAGAGACACAGGATAAGGGGGTGATTGCTTCTATTCTGAGGCCTGGCTTATGAAAGAGAAAATTTTCTGAGGGTTAGAATAAAGAAAGCATTTCACCAGGAAGCTACACCTAAGCTGAGGAGAACCCAGCACAGAGGCTATGGGTACCTCAGGGGCAGCAACGTGTGATGACCAGGTGCCAGCTCCAGCCCTGCAGTCACCATGGGCGTGGCTGCGTGGACAGAGGGCTGCTACGCTGGCCAGCTCTCACAGCGGGCTGTGTAGTGGTGACCTAGTGTGAGGGATGAAAGCTCCTGTACCTCACAGAACTGGAGAGAGAAAATGAGTCCTTACAACTCAGTCCACTCGACCTGCAAGCAAAATTCATTCTCTCTCTCTCTCTCTCTCTCTCTCTCTCTCTCTCTTTCTTTTCTTTCCTCTTTTCCTTTCCTTTTTCCCAAGACAGGGTTTCTCTGTAGCTTTGGAGCCTGTCCTGGAACTCATTCTGTAGACCAGGCTGGCCTCAAACTCACAGAGACCAGTCTGCCTCTGTCTCCTGAGTGCTGGGATTAAAGGCGTGCACCACCACCGTCCAGAACATGATTATTTCTTAGGGATCAAAAATTTTCACCTACAAAATAGGATGAACTAGATGGTTTCTACACGTGGGTGTGGTATTTATTCTGAAATATACAAGACCATACTTAGAGAGTCCCAGAAAAAAAGTCACACTTCTGTTAAAGATTCTACATGGATAACTGACCACTTGGAGCCATCTGATTATAGAGTTAGAACTCTGCAGATGCACAGCCAAATTCACTTGGGCTATTTTTAATATGTTTAATAGCCATTCAGTGCTCGCTTGAGTGTCAGAGCTGAGGTCCTTGTCACCACCAAGTGAGAGACATTCAAATGTATTAACAAACCATTAGCTTCCACCAACCCAAAAGTTAGGAATGGCATCATCAGAACCTGTAATAGAGATCCCCCCAGTCTGCTGGAACCCACTTTCCTGATGTTGCCATCAATGCTTAAGAAACACATTTATGATTGTCTTTTGCTGCTTAACTATAAAGACTTCATAAACCCATTTCCACATAGGAACACGTGACTGCACAATGCGAATCCATGCTCCCAGCCACACACATTGCCTCAAAAAATAAATTATTTCTTATTCCCTTGCGGGTGAGAGACGTGTTTCGTCCTAACATAAGGAGCCTAACCAGATCTCTTTAAACGGCCACCATATTTAAAACAAGAAGGAATCCACGGCTTACTCTTTAAATTCAAATAACAGGTAAGCTACAAAATAACTCTTACCGATTCTGAAAGGATTTCCCAGCAATATTGTCTCTGTAGGAATCAAACAAAACGTGGTATTGATCCCGGCTCCATTCCAGAACCACCTAGAATAAAAAAAAAA
>NC_022024.1:32900065-32909467 GCF_000317375.1 Microtus ochrogaster
AGCTGTGCAGCTGACCTTTTCGAGCAGAGCTGGGTAGATACCAGGAGAAAATAGGAGCTGGGTCTTGACGATGACTTGCCTGCCAGGCATAGGTTAACAGATGCACTCGCCGGGGGGCCACAAGGCACCTATGCCCCACCTCCAGTCTGGGGAGGGAGCCCTCAGAGTGTGTGAGAAAACCAACAACGAGAGAGGAAGGGGGTGTGATCTGGAAGAGGACCTCACTACCTGAGGGGTCCACTGACAGCCTCGCTATTTGGAGACAGATGCTGTACAAACACTCATAGACCGCTTTTCCTCTGTTTCTTCAACCCCGAACAACTCCGCCCCTCTTCCTGGCACACCTTACCCTTGGATTTGCTCTAGGCCTCACCGACTCTCATCTTGCGGCCTTCCCGCCTTTCTCTTCTCTCAGTAGGATTTTGCCCACTGATGCACAAACACATCTCTGAAAGCCTTCCCTTTACAGCCCTTCTAGCTGACCACTCACATCATCTTTTAAAGTCACTTTCTTCTAGAACCCTCGGCCCTCCCTAATACCACTTCTGCCCTCCCCCCGTTTCAGTGGCCTATCCAGGTCAAGTCTGATGACAATCACCGAGTGTCCACCCCCACTTTCTAGAAGCCCTCATTCTCCCTCTGTCATCGGGTGGCTTGTCATCTGTCCAGTTTGTAAATGTGTCTTTTATTCTGTCCTTCATTCTGCAATGGTCTCGTTCCTGCCCCACACCTTCTAGCTTCATGGACCTTCTCTGCCACAGTGTGATTCAAGCCTGTAGGCTTCCCGGTCTTTGGATTCATTCCAGCCAGCAAAAAGCAGGGTTTTTTTTTTCTTCAGAGACATCTTTGAAAATGCACCTACTGCTTGTGCTTTCCTTGGCTTTAGCTAAGCCACCACAGCTGGCACAGGGAGGCTGCGTGCTCAACAACACATGGTCCTTTGTCTTCATGGTCCTCAGATACTCCAAGATCTGGTCTTTGCCGCCTCCCTCACTCAGACCCCGCACGAGCACCACATACCAATGTCTTCACTTAATGGATTTATTTACAAACATCTGCACATAACTGCAGGTTTGCAAGGACTAAGCTAAGAGCCCCAACTTCGAGGAACTATGTTGGCTGGTTGTTTTCCATGGCTTCATTAATGTGAAACAGGCAAACGAAAATCATACACACTTACGACATACGCTACGTTTTAGTATATGCATATACTGTGATTAAATAAAACTAACTGATAGAGCTACCATCTGACATATTTCTGTGATGAGAACATTCAGGATGAACTCACTGAACAACTTATTACGGTTTAAAATTTTGCACGTAGGCTGGTCCGAAGGTAGTGAGTTATCTCGATTGATTGTTCACAGTTACAGATTGAACTCCTGTTCTACACTTTCTTTCCCCCCCCCACTACTGCACTTGACTAGCCTTAAAATAAAATATAAATTATAAAATTTTGCGCGTAGCAAGAATATGGAGATGAGAAGACAGTCGGTCCCCTCCTGCCACGCGGGTCCCTGAAGCAAACTCCGGTCCTCAGGCTCGGCAGCAGCAAGTGCCTCTAGCTGCTGAGCCCTCTCGCCGGCCCTCAGCAATTTTTAAGCATCAAATGTATTATTTGCACATGTATATGTACATGATAATGTACGTGTATCAAATTACTATTAATCACAGCCACAAAGCTGTACCATTCATAGGTCTCCGAATTTACTCCTCCTCGCCGAACTCTGTGCCCTCTGGCCAACATCTCTCTACAAGCGATTTTCGAACGGAAGTTGACTGCAATGCCGACTGTACGGAGGAAGGAATGCCAACCCCTTCTAGGAAAAACCACTGAGAAAGGGGAAGGGCTTCCCCGAGGAAGCGAGGTCTGCAGTGTTAAGAAGCAGAGCCTTTCCGAAGCGCAGAAAGCGCAGGGCACGTCGGCAGGTTCTAATAGCAGACTGATGGAGGAGTGAGGGAGAGGAATAGAATGTGGGGTGGCTGTTAGGACTTCCAGGACTTCTTCTGCAGTGCACAAAGGGTCGGTGGCCATTTGGTGACAGGAGGAACAGGTACAATGATGAGGGCTGGTGAGATCCAGGGTCCTGCTATCACTGGTAAGTGAAGTTAAACATGCACAAAGATGCTCTCCATCTTTATATCACACAGAACTGAACCCGAGTTATAAAATGCCATCTGCACTGTGAAGCACGGGTGTGCTAATTTTCAAGAGTATCGACTGCATGAGTATCAGCTTACTGAGCGCCAACACAGAAATTCCCCATCGCTATCTCTGTGCTGTCTGCCACGGGACGACCGCTAGTTGTCTTTGAAAAACAAATCACCAAGAAAATTAAGCTAGGACAATTATCTGTTGTGGGAAGTTAGCCCACCAGACCAAAAGGAGCCAACCTGGAGTCTGCCTGGAGCTGCCAAAGTCCCCTCTGTGCCTAACCAGAAGGAGCTAGCTACCAAGCGGTATTTCCAGAGCGCCTAGCAAGAGGTGCTGTCGGAGGTCCCGATCATGCCTAGCCAATGAGAGATGAGGTTGAGGTGTCAGCTGTCAAGGGATCAGATGGCCTGGGTGCTGGGAGGGTATTAAGTGTTTTCCCTGTTGTTAAATACATGAGTCGGCTGTGAGCCTTCTACCCGACTCCCAGCGTCTGTGGTCATTCACCCCCTCCCTGAGGAAGACGTTAGGACCCAGCTCATGGCTAGTGGGCTGCCCAGAAGACGCAGCAGGTGGGAGGGAGGGAGGGCAAACAGCCTCGCCAAGGGTCAAGGCCAGGTGATAAGCTTTATCTTCCCTCCCTGTGTTGGCTCACACCAGAATATCCAACCTCATCAATTTCAGGGCGCTCTGACGTATTAGTAAAACAATCCCTTACCCCCCCCCCAGTTCAATCCAGACACTCGCTCCCTTCTCTGCCCTAAGGAATGTGTGTCTTGACTGCTGACTTGGAAATTACCACCACTGTCTGCAGTACTGTTAGCTTTGTTGTCTTTATCTTTAAAAAATATTATTTCTTTTTGCCTGCATGTATGTCTGTACACCACATGCAGGCAGTGCCTGGAGGTCAGGAAAGGGCATCAGATCCCTTGTGCCCGGAGTCACAGACAGCTGTAAGCTGTTACATGGGTGCTGGGAACCGAACCTAGGTCCCCTGGAAGAAGAGCCAGTATTCTTAAATGTTGAGTCACTGCTACAGTCCCAGCCTTGTTCCTTATTTTACCTTTTCTCCTGTGCTAGTCAGGCGTGTTAGACAGCTTACTACACGGGGCACAGCTTCTGAAGCCTTCATGATTGTAATGGCGAGATACTTACAATATTATACGGCGCTAACGCAAATTAAAACCTGATACGGAGGGGCTGGAGACACGACTCAACTGTTAAAGGAACTGGCTGCTCTTCCAGATTACCAGGGTTCAATCCCCAGCACCCCACATGGCAGTTGCCTATAACTACAGTTTCAAGGGATTCAACACCCGCACACAAAACACCAGTGCATATAAAAGAAACTTAAATAAAAACTAAAAACAAACAAACAGACCAGTTGAAGTTGTCCTAAAAAAATTATATGAAAATTAATGTCACTCTAGATAAAATGCTAGATTTGCCACTTGAAGCTTTTCCTTCAGATGCTGCCCCTAAACCAGCAGTTCTCAACCTGTGGACTGTGATCCCTTTGGGGGTCATATTTACATCACAGTTCATGACAGTAGCAACGTTACAGTTATGAAGTAGCAATGGAATAACCTTAGGGTTGGGGTCACCGCCACATGAGGAACTATGTTAAGGGTCACAGCGTTAGGAAGGTTGAGAACCACTGGCCTAGACCAGTTTCCTCGGGATGCTTTTCTCTGCCATCAGGGAGACTGTTTGGTCAAGTCTGAGATTAGGTGAACTACGATACTGTTTATAAAAATAATCTCTGACATAGCATACAATGTTACTAGTTTTTACAAGTATAAATGCCATTAGAAGGGGGCTTGTTTTAACAGGTAGAAACGTTTCTGTGTGTGTGCATGTGTGTGGTGGTGTGTACACATCTGTGCAAACACATTTGGAGGTCAATGATCAACACGGGATAGGACCTCAGCTCTCTCTGTCCTAAGCTTTTGAGGCAGAGTCTCTCATCAGGCCTGGAGCCCGCCATTCTGCTGGACTGGACAGCCGCAGCGCTCCAGGGTCCACCTGTCTCCGTCTCTCTCCAGCCCTGGGACTGGAGAACCACACTTCTGCACTCATCTTTAACGCAGGTGCTGAATGGCAAGAGCTCAGGTTCTCGGGCTTGCGGAGCACTGCGCTGGCTGAGCCATCTCCCTGCGCCCCGAGTTTTCCACTTCTAGGGTCTTTTTGAATGATCACGGCTTTCATAATCAGTCCACCCGGCAACTTTTACAAGATGGCAGCCAAAGCCAATCTGCATCTCACTGAGTCCCTGTGATGTGATGGCAGCTATGAGGCCACAGGCACCCCTTCCTGGTTGGCCATAGGGCTGAGCTGGTGTCACCTGACGCTGCCGTTGCCCAGGCTGCTCCCTCAGATTTATCTGCAGCTGGCTTGTAAAATATGCTAATGAATACAGCCATTCACCACTTCTGAGGCTGATGTTTACCTAACACACCAGGCATCCAGCGACCCAGACCTATTTCCCTGAGATAGCTGGAAAGGGCCACGATTACACAAGAAGTATGCGTTCTTATTGTCCCTACTGTGACTAAAATTCTCAGATGAGGTAGACAACTGACTCCCGCAGGTTGTCCTCTGTTCTCCATACACACGGCATGGCACACATGCATGTATACACAACACACACAATAAAAATGTACTTTAAAATTAATGAAAAATAAGGGTACAGTTCTTCATCAAAGGAAGTCAGGACAGGAACTGGAGCAGGGCAGGAACCTGGAGGCAGGGGCTGATGCAGAGGCCATGGAAGAGTGCTGCTTACTGGCCTGCTTCCATGGCTCCCTCAGCCTGCTTCCTTTCCCTTTTTCTGTTTGATTTTAAATCATAGAGCTTTCTGCTTGATCACAGAATGCGGCTCCCTCCGTCCTGATGAGACTTAGTCTGTAGGATGTCTCTAAGATCCTTTCTTCCCGTCAAATGTGCTGCATGCATGAATCACCCACGAGCTGACAGGTCACCCGCTACAGACGCCGCCATCTGCACCACAAGACTGGAACAAACTGTCCCGAGACAGAGAAATGAAGAAAGGATCCCGGGAAGATGCATCATCTATTACAAACACTGGTTTGCTACATTCTAGAGGGAACGACGGAAGACCTCTACACAGTGATTATAAAATGGCAAGGCACGTATATAAAGTACTTGCCCCTAGGCTGGTCCATTAACATAACACAGCACACCAGGGCTATCCTCAGAGCTTTTCTGCTGTCTGGGGAACATCAATGACAATGACAAGCGTCATCTGAGAGAGCCGCCCTCTCACTTCTGCCTATGTGGGCCTCACAGCCAGAAGAGCTCCCCGAAGCGGACATACGGCATTTAATTAGTGTTTATTGGATGCTTGCCATGGGCACTTTGCAAGGTGCCTCGTGGACATCTGACGCCTCATTTAACCCACCTGTCCTCACCAGGCTCAGTCACAATCAGTGTCTTGGTTAGGGTTTTTATTACTCTGGCAGAACACCATAACCAAAGCAAGTCGGGGAGGAAAGGATTTACACTTCCACAGCACTGTTCACCACCGGAGGAAGTCAGGGCAGGAACTCAAGCAGGGCAGGAACCTGGAGGCAGGAGCTGATGCAGAGGCCATGGAGGGGAGCTGCTGGCTGGCTGGCTCAGTCGAGAACCTAGGACTAGCAGCCCAGGGATAGAAGGCACCAGCCACAAATGGGTGAGCCCTCTGCATCAATCACTAATTAAGAAAACGCCTCATGGCCAGATCTCCTGGAGGCATTTTCTCAGTTGAGGTTCTCCACTCTCTGACGACTCTAGCGTGTGTCAAGTTGACACAAAACCAGCCAGCACAATCAGTAAACGGAAAAAAAAAGCTTTGATGCTCACAGCGGTCCTTCAGCAGGGGCTCACGGAACATCTGCCACTAGGGGCGGAGATGCCAGCTGACGATTTTACTTACACTTGTGGATCAAGATGTTGGTGGAGGGGCTGGGCGGCAACCAGACAAACAGACGGCGGGGCCCCTAAGCGTTCCTGTTCTACCCACTTCTCTATGCCCTCTTCCAGCCTAGTCCAAGACTCCCGCAGACTACTCCGCCCACAGCCGCGCATAATGCAGGGTTTCTCCGTTCCCGTACAGCCCTACCAGTTTTTCTGTCAGGAGAAGGATATCATCATTTAGTGGAGAGGGATATCATCATTTAGCGGAGAAGGATATCATCATTTAGCAGAGAAGGATATCATCATTTAGCCATGTCCCTGGGCCTCAATTACTAAAAGCCGGTACACAACGACTTTTAAGGGTACCAAGTGCAGGGGGAAGGTCACCACAACACCAGTCACCTCTGTATCAGCTCTGTCTTCCTTTCTTTCTATCTACACACCACAAAGGCCTTGGTGCATTCTGTGTACGGCAGGAGCACAGAAATTCTCCAGCATGTACGTCGATGACAGAGGACAACTTGTAGGGACCAGGAATCTGTTCTCTACGTCTACCACATGGGTCCTGGGACTCAAACTCAGGTCACCAGACTTGGTGACTGGCACCTTTACTCACTGGCCCATCTCACTGGCCCCTTTATTTGCCCTTTCGATTATTTTCCCGATGTCAAGGCCTTTACTCTGTTTCTTTGGGAAGTGGCAGTTTCTCAACATCAGTGCCATTGGCAGGGGAATCGCCGTGGGGATTGTCCTATATAGTAACAGAATTCCTTGGCCTCTACACGTTAAAGCCAACAGCACTACTTCATTCCATGCCCAGCTAGGATGACCTAACATGTCTACGGATGTTGTGAAACATCCCCTGAAGGAAAGATCACCACCAGCTGAAACAGCCCTGGCCTCCTCTGTCCCCCGCTTGAGTGCTTCTGGTCCTCTGTTGGGCTCACACAGCATCAAGAAAGCCACCCTGACCTAGGCCGCGGACGAATCTATTCTCGCTGCTGGTGTCTCCCACTACGCCCTCTACATCTTTGCAGAATGCCCGCAGTGGTGATGAAGTGGCATTGAGTGCCCCACTGTACCGGCTGCTTGTAGGCAGGAACCGTGTCTTCTCCTTGACTGCTATGCCCCCAGGGGCCTGGTTAAGCATTTCCTAACAGAATGAATGAGCCAGGCATCCTGTGAGGACAGTGGAGTTTTAAAGTTTCAGAGATGCCATCTCTGACCTCAGGTTGCTAAGTACAAAATGAGAAGTTAAGTTTTATCACCTGAGCAAGCTAGCTGCCCTGAGAAGCTGCTGAGGGCATAAAAATACGCATTTCTTCTGAAGGACCAAATCCAAGAAACCACATTCCAGGGCCAAGTAAGTCATGGACCAAAAGGCCAAATTCCCTAGAGAGTGGAGGGAAATTCATCCCCATAAGGGCGCAGAGGCCGAGAGCCCAGAGGTAGCGGCTGGCCTTCTGTATCTGCTGCTGCACCTTATCCAAAGACTAGGACAGAAATCATTCCCAACCTCCCCAACCCAGGGAAAAGACTCAGGGGTCAGTCACCAACACAGCTCTGTTCAACAACACTGTTCAAAGCCACCCCTGCTGTGCATCTGTGACGTGTGAAGGGCTGTCAGCTCTCTGTTCAGGGATTGGGGAGGGGGGGGGAGGGGGGAGTGCAAACTTGGGAATCAGCTCACACTCCCCAGCTGGAGCAAAGATGGGTGTGCCGTGTAGCAGATGTGGGTCATACACAGGACAGAACCAGCAGAGAATCACCTGCTATTGGGCCCGGACCCCCATCCGCATTCCACAAACACACCCTGAGAGTCAGAGGCTAAGACCTCCAGAGCCTATGGGAGGAGTCAGCAACCCATCTAAAGGAAAGTGGCCTGGGTTTGGTCTCAATAGGGATGCCTAAGTGTCTGCTCTAAGCGTGGTTGTCGGCGTGGTCTTGGAAGGATGCCCTTTAGGTATCTGACACTTGCCAAACCTGACGTCTTCACAGTACATGGGAAGGGCCTCCTGCTCTCTGCATGCTCCCTCACTGAGTTAGCAAAGAGGAGAGGGGCCCACAAACCCACCTCTCTCCTCCATTTTGGTCTTGCTGTCTGTTGCAGGTTTAGCTAGGGGAGCCACAAAGCCTCTACTTAGGCTCTGGAACCTGCTACTCCCTGAGACTGGTCACCTTAATGCTAGTTCCAGGACAGTCTCCAAAGCTACAGAGAAACCCTGTCTCGAAAAAAATCAAAAAACAAACAAACAAAAAAACCTACAAACTTCACAGATACTTTCCACAGAGACAGCACGTGATTGCATCTACACGATATAGGGCAAACAGTTACCACGGGTGAAGACCGAGGAAAGGAAATGGGTTTGAACTGCAGCTGGTATCTTTGACATCTGTAGCTCTGGCCCACCTCTGATAACAGTGTGGTAACTGTTCTCTGGAGTAGCCGTCTCACTCAGATCACATGACTCAGCTGTGACTCCCAGGCCTGCCCGGCCCCGAGGCTCTGCAGACACTAGGGTAGCTGACATGGGTATAATAAGGGCACTCGGCCCCAGGGCA
The DNA here is from genome assembly GCF_000317375.1 of Microtus ochrogaster. Lineage (NCBI taxonomy): Eukaryota > Metazoa > Chordata > Mammalia > Rodentia > Cricetidae > Microtus > Microtus ochrogaster. The sequence goes on from NC_022024.1 coordinate 32,908,698, forward strand.
AGGCAAGCAGCTCAGAGGATGTCCCCCCCACACACACACACACACTGACAAAGGCTCTGCAGTGAGCAGCAGGGGCAGTGGAGAAGTTGGAGGCCACACCTCTTTGGGGCAGGCTGCCTGAGAGAACTGAAGACAGGACAAGGAGAATTTATGACATCATTCAAGCACCTTGATCCACCACACCAGAGGTTTAGCTTGTCCAGTTTCACTTGCAACCCAGGACTCCTGATGACAATCAGAACCCATTGCCAGCGACCAGGGGTTCAAAATGCAAAGGGATGACACTTTCAACATTAGCAAGCCTTGGCTCAGCTTCTCCAAAGGGTCTTACTGTCCAAAGCATTCTCTCCCTCCCTCTGCCCACAGGCCTGCTCCTATATGAGGCCACCCGAAAGCTTGTGCGTCATGTAAAGGTCTCCGGGGCCCCTCTGAAATAGCTCAACAGTGACTTTTCTTCTTTAAACTAAGCCGTTATGTGTACAGATTCACATGCTGAATTCCCTCTTTTCTCACACTATGACATGGTTCTTATGTGTGCAGTGGGGCCTCCTCTCCCCAGCCTGAGCGGTCCCTACTATCCACAGCCTATCAGCAGGCCTCAGGTCTCTAGAAAGACTTCCAAGAACAAAAACGAGTTTCAGAACATGAAACGGACAAGTTACACATATGAATCATGCTTGAAAATATAAAGTAACCACACATTGATCAGAGTAAGTAACTTACCCTCACTGAAAATGAGGTTAAAAGGATGCAAGGCAAAAAAAAAAAAA
>NC_022024.1:32909907-32912007 GCF_000317375.1 Microtus ochrogaster
CCATCCATCCATCCATCCATCCAACCTCTCATCCATCCATCCGTCCGTCCATCCGTCCATTCATCCATCCAACCATCTGTGCCTCAGAATTTACCTGGCACCTTCTGGTTAATAAACATTTTCCACTTACCAAGAGTTGAGCCGTGACTGAGACATAGTCTCTGCTTTACCAATCAACTAGGCTCTGAAAGCAGTGTCCCCCAAAGAAAGACTTTTTAAAGAAAGTTCTCCATTGCACAAATTCCATTAATATTATAGTTCACGGTTCTTTCGAATTCAGAGATTTACCTGCCTCTGCCTCCCCAGGTGCTGGGACACGTGCTGGGATTAAAGACATGTGCCACCATCGCCTGGTTTCTTTTTTATTTTTAGTGCTGTGTGTGTGTGTGTGTGTGTGTGTGTGTGTGTGTGTGTGTGTGTGTGTAATGCAGGAGTTACTTCTCTCCTTCAGCTCTTACATGAGTTCAAGGGATCCAGCTCAGGGACTATCCCTTGAGCCACACTGCCAACCAGTTCAGGTTTCTTGTGTGAACCTCCCAACAAAAGTATATTTTTGAACATTAAAATGGGAGGGAGGGAGGGACCTTCAACATGTTGGCCAGTAGTTCTGAAACCATTTTGTCGTTTTAGCTGCTTCTGTTTTGTAAGACAGGCTCTCACTCCATAGCCCTGGCTAGTAGGCAACTTATAAGATAGGTCAGGCTGGCCTCAAATTCAAAAGATCCACCTGCCTCTGTCTGTCAAGTGCTGGTATTAAAGGTACACACCACCATTCCTAGCAAAATAGTTACTTTTTAGTAAAACCCCTGATGCTAAAAGTAAATAATAAAGCAGTGAGAGGGGCCCCCACCCACAGGATCAGCTGCGAGTAACTCATTTTGAGGATGGCTGATAATTACTTTGTGCAGGCCAGGGACCCTCCGTCCGTCCGTCCGTCCGTCCGTCCGTCCGTCCATCCATCCATCCATCCATCCATCTATCTACTTATTTTGCCTCTGACCAAGAACACACTAGAAACCCACAGTTTAATCAGGACACCTCATGAACAAACATGGCCACACACACTCCTTTCCTGAAACTGGACCAGTTAAGAAACCAGTCACAGAGGCAACTTGAGCTGAACCCGGTTTTCAATCCTCTTTGCCATGGAAAAGGAGTAGTTTTTATTAATTAAAAAAACGTGACCCTAAACAGGGAGGTGAGGGGGCATTCTTGTCGGTAGGAGCAGAGAGACTTCAACGGAGACGACTGACTTTCTTATGTGAGTTAATTTTGTTTTGCTCCAAGAAAGTGATATAAGTCCCAAGTAAGACAAGGCTCACACACAAACACCCACGTCCCAGTGATCTACAAACACCTACGTTCTGGTAATCTACAAACACCCGTTTTTCTTTAGTCCCTTGCTTGGTGGCATACTGACCTCTCTTGAACTCATTTGGCGGTAAGAACCTGACCTAACTAACTGGCGGGAGGCTATTTATAAGGCAGACTTTTCCTCGTGGAGTATAAATATTCACGCTCTTCACCGCAGAGAGTGCGGGCATTTGACGGCAAGATAAGGGTGGTTGTGGAAGGTTCAGGAAGGGGTGTGTACTTTGTCTATAAAGGATGGGCCTGGAATACAACCTCACCTCAAGAGCGCGGCTTAAGACCCAGAACAGCAACTGTAATAAGAACAAACACCAACGCTGAAGCCAGAAGTCAAAGTCTCGCCGTGTGTGTAGCCCAGGCTATCCTCTAACGCTCAGACCTCCTGCCTGTCTCCTGGGCGCTAATATCACAGTCGTGCTGTATCATACAGAGCACACGAGAACATTTCTGAACCCGGGGCACAGCTGATCTAGATTCCTTAAAGGATTCTTAAGGACAGTCTAGTGCTCTGACTTAGAAGGAACTCAGCTCAGACCCATGTGACTTACAACAAACAAGCTCTTCCCCGCTCCCCTCTCCTGCCCGCAGTGACTCGCCCTGTCCCAAGGAGACTTGGGACAAAAGGCTAAATGCTGGGCTTATTAGTGAACAAGGTTCTCTCAGCACAAGTACCTCCTACAGAGTCCTTGCTGGCATCCTGGCTCCCCTCAGGTCTTCTCGACTACCCCC
>NC_022024.1:32912425-32921300 GCF_000317375.1 Microtus ochrogaster
ACCCTCTGGACTGCCACCTTTGGATCCAGTTGTGTTTCTATTTTATCAGATTTCCCAAGGGTTTTCCGGAAGCACTCGGCTGGACTTATAGGGGAAAACAAGTTACTTAGTAGATCCCTCCTTTGACTATATTTTTCCTCAAAATCTGAACCAGTGTTCAAACAGCTTATTAAAATACAACAGCCCAGGGTTGGGGAGACAGCTTACTCATTACAGTGTTTGCCCAACAGGCATAAAGCCCTGGTTTAGATATACTGGGTATGGTGTTGCACAACTAAAATCCCAGCACTAGGGTGGTTGAAGCCCTTGGACAGAAAGAAGTTCAAGGTCATCTGGGCGGTGGTGGCACACGCCTTTAATCCGAGCACTCGGGAGGCAGAGGCAGGCGGATCTCTGTGAGTTCAAGGCCAGCCTGGTCAACAAGAACTAGTTCCAGGACAGGCTCAAGAGCCACAGAGAAACCCTGTGGGGAGGGGGGAGCCTCAGGTACACAAGGAGTTGGAGGCTAACAATGTGATCTCGTCTCAAACACACAGGGTGGGGGCAGAGGCTGGAGAGCTGTCTCAGCAGTTCAAGAGTGTAAGGCTCCTCTAGTAGTCTGGAGTTGGGACCCCAGCACTCATACGGAGCTGCTCACACCACCTGGAACTCCAGCTCCAGGGGATCTTCACACATTCACACACACACAATTTTTTTTTAAAAGACCCACATTGCCTCTAACACTAGAGGAGGAATAATGAACTCGTAATTTAACGATGTTTTTAACCCTTATGTACGTTATAACTAGTTAACAAGTGGTTGCTACATACATAATCAAAGTACTGTTTCAAAATAATATTTCAGAGACTAAGGCAAAATAATTGATAACACTGAGTGACATTAGCTATGATGGTTCAGTAATGTCATGTGCTATCAACAGAATGACGGGCTTCACACGTTTAATTCCCACTGGCGACCCTGACCCTGATAAGATATTCTCTCGTCTGTATTTTGAAAGAGGAAACAGAGAGGTTAGATTTCTTTTCCCAGATCAGATAAGTGTGGGCTGCTTGAGAAACCAAGAAGCCATCGAGAGTGGGGGTGAAGTTCAGGGGTAAAGCGCTTGCCTCCGATGCAGCAGCGGAAGGAAAGGAGGTGACCTTAATGAGATGTCTTAGGGGATGGATAAGGGCACTGGCTGCCAAACCCGACACCCTGAGTTTGATCCCTGGGAACCACGAAGTGGAGAGAGAACCGCACGCACACGTGTACAGGTGACACGCATATACCCACGTGTACACACATAACATAAATAAACGAATGAAAACTTCAGGCTTTCTCTGTAGCTTTGGAGCCCGTCCCGGAACTAGCTCTTGTAGACCAGGCTGGCCTTGAACTCACAGAGATCCTCCAGCCTCTGCCTCCTGTGCTGGGATTAAAGGCGTGCGCCACCACCGCCCGGCACCAGCTGTCTAAGTTTGACGCCAACGTCTGCCAGGAATTAGCTGTGTTAACTTCTGCAAATACCTCAGCTGTGTAACCTGTAAGGTGGGTAAAATAATACTGTCCGTATCAGGTGATCCTGTGGAGACTAAATAAGTATGCAAAGCAGTCCAGAGGACGCCTAGTAAAGACTACGTTCGCTATTATCATGATTACAGCTGGAACCATCAGCCAAATCCAGAGGCCATCTACCCAGCCCTCCAGCCTCTCCACTGCTCTGTGTGAGCACAGCACAGACCAGCAGTAACTGTTGTTATGTGACCTTCTGACACTCCTCATTTCTCTTACTTAACCTACACTTTAAGGTCTGTGCCCACAAGCCAGGGGCATTGTGGCATATATCTTTATATAGCTCCAGGCCAGCCACGGGCTAAATGGTGAGACATTATCTCAAAATAAAATAAAATGAAAATTTATGGGGACTTCAAGGTTGTAACAAATGTATTTTACACTATGGTTAAATACCGCTCGCTCAAAATTAACCAGGTTAAAAACATAACCCAGTGACCTCAGCATTCGGGAGGGCTAAGTCAAGAAAACTGCAAACTTCTGGCTAGCCGGAGCAATTTAGCTGAGACTATTTTAAAAACAAAGTCGCCCCAAAGCAGTAAGACACTAACGATGAAACAAAGAGTAGGAGGGAGTGCAATATTAAGAAAATACCCCACACTTACAAGCCTGGGATGTTCGCATTCCCACCTGTAACACTATTCTTTTCCCGTTGGCCCTGTAACCACTAAAAACACACCTAGCCACATTTCATATAATTCAGTCACTAAACACATGCTTAGTCTGCAGACAGTGGCGGTGCCTGGCACTGGGCTTCCTCTAGGGTCACCGCAATTAAACAGATAACCACCTCCTCTACAGACCTTACAGTCCAGTGTGGGTGTGGACGGCACGCATGTGTATCGCGGCGTTTAACAAAACCACTCTGATCATTTTAGAACCCTTTAAACCTCTTAATAAAATATAAACGAATACGTAAAATTGGGAGACACATTTCAAGGCCATTCGCAAACACAACTTTTCTTCCTGTTTCCAGAAGCAGTGTTTTGTTGAATCACACCCACGTGCTCACCCATTTATTTCTCATCACCCTTTGCACACCGAAGATAGAGTACCATACCAGGCTGCCAAGAATGAAATTACTGTGAATTTTAAAACAAAGAGGAATTTGTCTATTTTCAGTCCAAAGACGTCCAAGGTATGTCTCCAAAGGAGCACAAAATCCTCTTACCCTGGTGCTTCCCACCTCCCAAACCGGTTGTCTGTGCCCTTTGAATAGTTTACAATCTAACCAAACTGCTTTACTGCACATAAACTACGTGCAGGTCTGGGCCCAAGACAGACTAGCGCCCTGATCTAAAAAGTATTATGCCCCGTGATGCAAGAGTCTGTGCTGGCTCCCAAGAGGCCCCAGGAGGGAGCCCAAGGTGGGCAATTTTAGTCACCTGACAGAGGACCCTACTCTCAGCTGATCTAGATAAGTACTTGGTGCCTCCCAACAGCGTGAGCGGTCTTACTAGTTAAGGCCTCCACCCGCTGAGACACAGCTGTTCAATACAGCACAAAATGAAAAAAAGGAGTGGGGGGAGTTGAGAAAAAAAATCTCCCTCCATGCTGCAAAATTCACAAGCAAAACTGCACGTGCCTCTTAAAGTCTGAAATCCAGAAGAAACCGGATTAGGAAGATAAGATATTTTGCCAAAGGTGAAAGATTAATAGGGTGACACCGGAGGACTGGGTCTGAAGTGGGACCAAGGCATGAAGGATCGCGACAGAGAAAAAAAAAAAAAAATACAAACTGCATATCCTGGAAGGGAGTTTCACCGGCGCAAGGCCTACGAGCCGAAGTCAAATGACTGGAGGGCTCTTGGGGACAGCCCGGGGAAGGAAGGGAACTGGCACCCCGGAGCACGGGAAGCCCGGAGACCCAGTGCAGCTGCCGCAGCCGAGCCTGGGAAAAGATGCTGCCGGCGTCCGGGGCGGGTGGGCTGCATGCTGGTCCCCAGGCTGCAGCGAGGATGGGGGACACAGGAAGGGGGGGGGGGGGGGGAGACGCCTGCAACGCGCGGGGCTCGGCCGGGGAAAAGGGCTGCGCACGCGGCTGCGGGGCTCGGGCTCCGCGACTCACCTCTCCGAACTGGAAAGCCGAGACGATGGTGACAACGACGCCCACGAAGCAGACGTAGAGCCCATACCTGTGGGAGAGGCAGGTATAGGTCTGTCTCTGCAGGAGCTTGAGCAGCATCACCCCGGCCCCGCCACCCTACGCCGGCAGGAGCCCGCGCCTGGCCGCCGCCGTCTCAGCGAGCCGCCATTCACCGGCGCGCTTGGCTCGCAGCCCCCGGGTCGCCGCGCATGGTCGCTCCGGCGACCGACAGCCCGTTGGGCTCCACGCTGTGGCCGCCGCTTCCGGGAGCCCGGAGCCCACGCCCTCGGCGCGGCGGAGGCGGACCCGAGGCCCGCAAGGCGGCGAGCGCCGCCCCGGTTGGCCTCCGAGAGGCGGCGGCGAGTGCGGCGGCGGATCGCCAGCCCCACCTGGTGGGCGGAGGGGGCAAGGGCAGGCGCGCGCCCTGCCGTCTGCGCGTGCGCGGCGGGCTCTGTCTTGGGGCCCTGGCGGGCAAGCCCGTTGAGACCCACTCAGTTTGTCAGGTGACCGACCAGGACTGTCACCTGAAGAACCCTGCTTGACAGTTCCACCGGGTCAAAAAAGCACAGCTTCTATCTAAAGTTTAGACTTGAGACAAATGTGAGTGGCCGTGGTTAGGGAACACATCCAGCTTGCCCCCAAATGACAATCTACTCTGTGTGAGGTTTGGTTAGTTATTAAAAACGAAAGTCACTAATCAAGGCAATCTGCCAAATACATTTTGAGGTTAGACTGGCTGCCGCAGAGCAGGGAAAATTCTAACGGGTTTAAATACTATCTGATGCCTTAGCTTTGGATAGGTGATTTGTTATGAATATTTTATTTTTATTTTTAACTATATTTAGTTGTGTGTGTGTGTACTCCTCTGTGTGCGTGGGGTGGGGGTCAGTTGTTTCCTTCTACTCTATAGCTTCAGGGAATCGAACCCAGATAGTCAGGCTTTGAAGCAAGCACCTGGCCCTCCTGGGTCATTTCAGTGCCCCTCAAATACAACTGAAAAGTTGTATAGTCACAAGGTTATTGGGTTGGAGAGAGAGAGAGGCTTTCAAAAGAACCAAAAGCATCCCAAGATAATTTGGCTCTGGTCTGCAACGATCGTGACTGCCCGTGAACACAAAGGCCTGCAATTTTGGTTTTGTGGAATCTCTACCAGAAGTGCTGCTTTTTATGGAAACTATAAAAACTCATGGGAACTATAACTCACCCATGGGAACTATACCCCATGAATATTTGTGTACACACGACTTTATCTGAACCAGAATATGACTCAGTAGCAGAGTGATTGATTACCTCACATGGAGGAGGACCTGGGTTCATTCCCAGCACCAAAAAGAAATGGACTGAACCAAACAATAAAATGCTTTTCTGTACTTAACTAGGAAACCATGAGTTTCACAGGGCACTTAGTGAAGGTGCTATAAGGAGCCCCAACCCTGCCCCCTTAGACACCATCATATTGTTTGAGAAAACTTGCGGGCTAATAATTTGAACTTTGCTCATTTACTATATATGAAATGAAAAATGCTGAAGCACGCATGGGCAGCCCGTGTATGGCGGATCTGTTGAACTTGTCCATATTGGGTTTCATGGTCTAAGTTGACAAGGATGACTGACCGGGTCTCTTCCTCAAGAGGGCACCAGATCTCATTACAGATGGTTGTGAGCCACCACGTGGTTGTTGGGAATTGAACTCGGGACCTTTGGAAGAGAAAGCCGTGCTGAGCCATCTCTCCAGCCCCATTCACTATGTATACATACATATATGTGTGTATGTGTATGTATGTATGTGTACATATATGTGTGTATAAATGCACACATAGTACTTGATGCCTGTGTTGTGAAATAATCTTTTCGTATGCTGTGAAGATGTGTCTTTGCCAAGGCACCTTTCGGTCGGATGAATAGAGTTGAATGGCCAATAGCTGGACGGGAAGAGGTTAGGCGAGACTTCTGAGCAGTGTAAAAAGAGATGAATCTAGGAGAGACACCAGAGAGGGCCGAGAGGAAGCAGGACATGCAGGAGAAGTAAAGCTACGAGCTACGTGGCTTTTTCGTTTGCCTTTGTAAGTTCCATTCTTTTCGTCTGTTTGTTCTGACGTTCTTGACTCTGTTTCTCAAACTTGATACTCTGGTCGCCTCTTTGCCTAGTATTTTTGTTTTGTGGCGCCAGGAGGACTGAACGCGGGGCCTCCTGTGTTGGTTCTTATAAACCCCAAAGTATAGATTTCCCTGTACGCATTTATAGATTTCCCTGTATTGTAGCTCGCAGAGATTGGTATGGAGTACAGCTTCACCATGAGAGTGGGTGCTGCTTCAGGCTTGGGGCACCTGGGACAAGGGGAAGGCTGGCAGGGGAGGTCAGCAAACCCGTTCCATGATGGCAAGGTCGCGAGAAGATGTTTTCTGGCATCTGTGGTTGGGACAGATCACCACTGCCGTTCTCACAGGCTTGCACACCGACTCACCACGCAGCTGAAGGAAGAAGCAAAAGCCACACACCAGATAGAATCACGAGGAAGCGGCTGCCCTGTTCCTGCAATGTGCCTTTATTGCCCTCTACTGGCCAAATTTAACATGACACCCGCGGCACAGGCGATCACCGTTAACACACCAGAGGTACAACTTTGGAACAGAAAACTGGTTTCTGGCACAACACTGAAGGCAGTTCTGGCCTATACAATTAGAACTTGTCTAAACAAGCAAACATCCCGTTTTCCTTCACACAGTACTAAACAAAGAAAACGTGTGACCTCAAAACCTGTGCTAAACCGCCTGCAGCGTAAGTTCTGCAACATCCGGGCAACATCCGGGTGTCCACTCCAGTTAAATTCTGACACCAACACAGTGACTGATCCCAACACTGGGCTCTCTATTTAGATGCCAGTCAAACCCTCAGGTTTCTCAGTGTACGGGCAGGGTACAAACCGGAGTTCTCACGGTTCGCGCAACGCCATCTCCCCAGGTTCAGTTCATTTGCTTCAGCTGCTCACAGAATTCAGAGAATAACCTACATTGCCGCTTCATTATAGCGAGCGCTCCAAAGGCTACAGATTGCCCGTGTGTGCCCATTGCTTTTTGTCTACTAGACAGAGACGAGAGTCACCTGGGAAGAGGGACCTCCGTTGAAAATGCTTTGAAACATCGGGTCGGCTTGTGAGCACGTCTGCAGGGCAGTTTCATCGATGGGGAAGGGCCCCGAACACTGTGGGCAGTGTCAACCCTGAGCTATAAGTTTCCCAGTGTGGGTGGTAGGGACCGAACCTCTGAACCATGTCTCCAGCACCCCCCCCCCATTCCAAAAATTGCATTTTATTTTGGAAATGGAAGGCAAGCAGTTACAGCCTGATGTTCTTATTGTTTTCTCAGCCCTCTTCAAGTTTTTAAGAGCGTCTCTCTCTCTCTCTCTCTCTCTCTCTCTCTCTCTCTCTCTCTCTCTCTCTCTCTCACACACACACACACACACACACACACACATACACACACACATGTGCATGCATTTGTACCTGAGCACACATGGAACATTTGTGGGAATCATTTTGCTCTCTCTTTCACGTGGTCTCTGGGATTGATCTTGGTTTTCAGTGTTGGTGGTGAGCACTTTACCCCCTGAGCCACCTCCCTGGCCCTGGGCTCTTGTCCAGCGTGGTTCACTGCTTATAGACTACCAAGAGAAGACGCCTAGCCGGGGTCTTTCTTTGCTGTGTGTGGAGTCTGCACCTCTTATGAGATATAGATATAGACACAGAACCTCTTATGGGACACAAATAGGCGGATAAATTAGTGTGGTCTTTATAAATGATAGCATCATACCGTAGGATTTCCGTAGATAACAACAACTGAACGTGAATTTTTTACCTATTAGAAAAACTCTATGAATGACTATTGAAGTCAGTAAAGATTTGAGGTTAGCCAAATTGAGAAACTCAAGTCATATGGCTTCCTGTATTTGTGACTTAATCTAGAGACTATGCAGGAAAAGAGCTGACCTCTTAAAACCTACAGTTCTCGTATTCACTGTCAAAGTGAAAATCCCCAGATTTCTCAGAAAGGCTTTTTACTAACTTTAATAAAACCAATTGCCAGAAATTATTATGAAACTAAGGAAGTATCGGATGTTACTACCCTAAAAGCCCTAAGTGACAATGACCTGGGCGATTGAGTTTTCCTTACAGTGGTCACTAAGGACTTGGATGTTCTGTCTCTTTGAGAAGTCGACATTCCTAAACCTTTTCTGTTTCTTTCCAATTTGTTTTTTGCTCCCATTTGTATGCGTGTGTGTTTTCCCTGCGTGTGTGTCTATGTATCACACTCATGCCTGGCGTCTGTGCTGGGCAGAACAAGGGATCAGATCTCTTGGAACTGGAATTAGAGATAGTTGTGAGCAGCAAAGTAGGTACTGGGAATGGAAGCCAGGACCTATGGCAGAACAGCCCCTGAGGCTTCTCCTCCAGCCCTGAAGATTTATTTCCATTCTATTTTATGTGCATGGGCATTTTGTTTGAATGTATACCTGTGCAACACATGCATGCAGTACCTCTGGCAGCCGGAAGAAGGTGTTGGATCCCTGAACTGGAATGACAGTGGTTGTCAAACATCTCTGTTTTCTGTGCTTAAAACCATAGTACCTCTTATGGAATGCTAATACACTGGATACTAAATATAATATACAAATGGATAAAGCCAGATTGTCTTGGTAGTAGGATCAAACTATTACCAAGCATTTGCTTTCATATATTGTTTCAATAAACATTAATCAATTAATTAATCTGTGTCCATTATTGATACCAGAGATAGAAATTTAACAAATTCAGTTCCTATTCTCAAAGACTTTAGAGTCTAGTTGATATGATAACATGTTAACATTGTGGAATATGAAATAGAAATAGCCCTGGGATACAAAGAAGAGGCTCAAAAGTCAAACATCTGGATTGGTAGGCAAATGGCTCAACAAACGGTTATGAAGCTCCCACATCAAGCATCACTTCACATCTAGATGACCATAATGAGCCTATATATAGGAGAACAGCCTCAAGAAAGTGTTGTGGGATGATGCTCCTGTACACTGTAAAGATTTATCACTCGTATTGGTTTAATAAAACGCTGACTGGCCACTAGCCAGACAGGAAGTATAGGCAGGCCAATCAGACTAGGAAAATACTGGGAAGAGAAAAGGCAGAGGCTGTCATAAGCCAGATGCAAGACGAGAAGGCCTTACTGAGAAAAGGTACTAAACCAAGC
>NC_022024.1:32922406-32927733 GCF_000317375.1 Microtus ochrogaster
CTCCTCCTCCTCCTCCTCCTCCTCCTTCTTCTCCATCTCCTTCTCCTCCTCCCCTCTTCTCTTCTCTCTCCCCCTTGTCCTCATCTCCTTTTCTCTTTGAGACAGTCAGTGTCTTATAATCTATTTGAGGCTGGCTTCAAACTCTCTTTTCCCATTTCAGTCTCCTGGGTGCTGACTGTATGACAGCTCATCATACCTGTTTCCTTTGGGTTTTCGGGGAGAAGAATTCAATATATAGGAATGGTTTGAACATGGATGACCAGGTTGAAGTGGGATTGGACTAAACGGAGTAAACCCATGCTCATTGACAGAGTGAACAGAGAACCCAGGGAGGTCCAGGTATTGTAGTGCCCTCTTCTCTACAGTAGGGGGCGGTCCTTCTGGAATGAGGAGGGTCCTATGTCCTAATATTTGATAAGGCAGATCAGCTAATTATTTTGTGTCCAGCCAAAGGCTAGAAATAATAAGAATTTCAGTGTCCCAACTTGGGAGGGAATTACAGCCAGAAATTGTGGTTATGAACCAAAGGGAAAAAAAAGTGTTGTATCATGATACTATTTTAATTCTAAACACAGCAATCACGCAGTTCTTTTTACCCATTTTATAACTGCCCTGTATCTGTGGCTCATTGAGTCTTCATCTTCAGTGTGGGAGATCAAATCTAGGACCTTGAGTATGCTCAGCAAGCCCTATAGAGCAAAACTGCATCTGTGAGGGCCAAAGTTACATTTTAAATTTTAATAACTATGCCTTAGAGATCCATGAAACAGACATGGCTCTGATTGGCAAGCCTCTTGCCTAGTCAGAAATGCTGGAGGACTATTATTTTTGGGAGATAACAAGCTACATGTTCTCACTCTTGTTTGACCCATCTGTGTAGACTGATTTTTCTGTCCGGCCAGTCCTGTAGCTGTTCAGTTCCAAAGAAACACACAGAGGCTTGTATTAATTATAAACTATTTGGCCTATTATCTCAGCCTTATTATTAACTAGTTCCTTACAACGTAAATGAACCCATAATTCAGACCTTTTCCCATTTTTTCTTCTAATGTTGGTATCTTATATGACCATTGCACATTCGTCAAAACAAGAAATTAGGGGGCTGGCGAGATGGCTCAGAGGATAAGAGCACTGGTTGCTCTTCCAGAGGTCCTGAGTTCTGTTCCCAGCAACCACATGGTGGCTCATAACCATCTGTAATGAGATCTGGTGCTCTCTTCTGGCCCACAGGGATATATGCAGGCAGAAAATTGTACATAAATAAATTTAAAAAAGAAAACAAAACAAAACAAGAAATTAGCACCTGTTCATCGGTGCTCATTGAGGACAGACTTTATTCAAGTCTTACGGCTTTTCCTTTTTCTCTAATGTCCCATCTGTGTTCCAGGACTCTGGCTGCAGCAAGCAAGAAAAGTTTCTTGTTTACATTAGAAACCTAGAACAAGACAATCCAGGCTGCCCAGTAGTGCTCTGAGGTCAGAAAGGGATACATTTTCCTCCTTTGATGCAGCTGAGGGCTTCGAGGCAGGCAAGCATAGAAGGGAGTTTAGCTGGGGCCCCTGTTTGGTTTTGCCTAGTGTCCCCTTCATTTTAACAATGCACTTGTAATCCTAATTCCTTTCCCTTCAGCGGGCTACAAGTACTGTACGCCCAGCCCCAGACAACAGCTTCCTCAGCCCTAGTGACGATCTAGCCAGTTTCTATTCGGTACGTTCCCAGTGGATCCAGACGTGAAGGACAGGGGGGGTGGACGGGCTGGAACTGATTCCGGTTACGTAGAAATGAGGAAATCCTGTGTCCTCTAGTAAACTTGGAGGGGGAGCCTCCCACTTACCAGCTAAGGTCTGTGCACAGTTGGGCGTACGTTTGGTTGAAATCAGATAGGGACATGCTCGGCAAAAAAAATAAATTATATAAACTATCATTCAGGATAGAAAAGCATCCAAACTATGCTGCCTGGTATCCACCTCCTTCTTGTCTTGAATCCCATAAAAGGACCCCCCCGCAAGTGTCAGGGGGGGCCTTGAGTACCTCCACTCACGTGGACCACCGACGCTGCTGCGCACCTTTTTGTTTGTTTGTTTGTTCTTGGGGAGCTTTTGTTGTTGTTTTGTTTTTGTTTTTCTTCGACGGTGTTTCTCTGTGCTGCCACGGCTGGCCAGGAACTTGCTCTGTGGACCAGGCTGACCTTGAACTCAAGAGGTCCGGTCGTTTCTGCCTCCAGAGTGCTCGGTCAAAGGCGTGTGTCACCAGGCCCAGTCACTGCATTCCCATTTAATCCGTACTATTGCTTAGTTCAAAACACAACTATCTTGGTTCTTTTGCAAATCTGCGTGAGCCTTTCTTTTATTCTATTTTTGCCTGAGACCAAAACCTGGAAATACCCACCCCAACCGCAACCACGAGTCAAAGCTTTTTCCTCTAAAATCTATAACTTTGTATTCCCACATAGCCACTGGATCTCAGTCGTCTCATCGGATTATAAGGCAGCTTTCCTGAAATAGCATTTTTCATAGATAATTGCGAAACACTACTTATTCATGCATCGGGCAAAATCAAGTCCAAAAAGAACCCAGAGCATTTGAAGATGGGCAGAATAAGTAAGGATTCTGTTAGTGAGAAGGGAAATTAGAAACTAGTAAATTAGAACAACAAAATAATCACTGACTTTAAAAGGGGGAGTATAGGTCAGAACTTAAAAAAATCAAAAGTTTACAGCGCCAATGGAAACAGAGCCAACACGTGACTGACACACCCGCACTAATGGAGGCTAAGAAAACAATGCCACACTCTCGGGTGAGTGAGGATGCGTACGGAGAGTCACTGGGATGATCATTTGCCTTCTTTTGTGGGAAAATAACTGAAATAAACAGAGTTGAGGTGTGTTGTGTTATTTTAAATACAGAAGTAAGAGTTGGGCGTGGTATTGCACGTCTGTAACGCTAGGCCTGGGAAGATCTGCGGTGGAGCAAACTTCGGGAAGGGAAAGCAGCAGCTGTGTTCTCAGGACTGTGTGACCCCATACGCTGTATACACACACACACACACACACACACACACACGCGGTTAGTTACAATTACATACCTATGTAGGAATCCAGCTTGCCATGACTCCTGCCATGGGGGCCTAAGTGCTATCTAGCCTGCCAGGTGGCCCTGGTTTGCATTCTGTTTCGTTTGGGTTCCCTTGTTGTGATAAAATCCTGACCAAAGCCAAAGTGGGGAGCGCTTAATCCAGGAGGGGGAGTCATGGTGGAAACTCAAGGCAGGAGTTGAAACAGAGACCATGAAGGAACACTGCGTACCTTACCGTACCTTACCGGCTCTCTCTACGTGGCTTGCTCAAATTTCTTTTTATACCACCCAGAACCATGTGGGGGCGGCATGATCCCCTGTGGGCTGGACCCTCCTGTATCAACCACTCATCAAGAAAATACCCCACTGACTAGCCTACAAGCCTAGAGGGGACGTTTTCTCAACAGAACCTCTCTCTTCTCAGATGACAAATGACTGACCAGCATATTCCAAATTCTACAAGACGAGCAAAGTCTTCACCAAAGCCAATTAAGCCTTCTGAGGCAGACCTGTGTCCCCTAGCTAATATTTGACACGAGAAGAGATTCTGAAAAAGCCTAGGGTGGGGGCCAATGAGGTGGCTCAGTGGCTAAAGGAGTTTGTTGCCAAGCCTGATGACCTAGTATGATTCACCAGAACCCAAATACTCACATGGTAGGAGAGACCCTACTCTTTTTTTTTTATTGATATTTATTGAGCTCTACATTTTTCTCTGCTCCCCTCCCTGCCTCTCCCCTCCCCCTTCAATCCTCCCTCAAGGTCCCCTTGCTACCAGTTTACTCAGGAGAGCTTGTCTTTTTCTACTTTCTACTTCCCATGTAGATGAGATCCGTGTGAGTCTCTCTTAGTGTCCACATTGTTGTCTAAATTCTCTGGGATTGTGATTTGTAGGCTGGTTTTCTTTGCTTTATGTTTAAAAACTACCTATGGGTGAGTACTTGTGATAATTGTCTTTCTGGGTCTGGGTTACCTCACTCAAAATAATGTTTTCTAGCTCCATCCATTTTCCTGCAAAATTCAAGCTGTTGTTATTTTTTTCTGCTGTGTAGTACTCCTTTGTGTAAATGTAACACATTTTCCTTATCCATTCTTTGGTCGAGGCTACATTTAGGTTGTTTCCAGGTTCTGGCTACGACAAACAAAGCTGCTATGAACATAGTTGAGCACATGTCCTTGTGCCACAATCGAGCATCCTTTGGATATATACCCAAAAGTGGTATTCCGGGAGACCCTACTCTTATAAATTGTTCTCTGACCTTCACATATGCACCATGACATGAGCATACACTCTCATGCACACGTATGCGCACGCAATATAAAGAAGTGGACGTACAGAGAGAAGGGCGAGAGAAAGAGAAAATCCAGTTGTCTTACTACTGGCTGTGGGCTTTTGATGAACAGTTTATCAACCCTTCCCTCCCACGCTATGGTGACTGGTCCTTCTTTCTCCCTCCGACCCAAGACATGCTTTTGTTGGCAAGCCTTAAAAAATTGCATTTGACGTCCACTTGGATTTGCTTGCCTCTTTCTCCTGTCTCTCGGTAACATCAACCTTTGGTGACCACTTCTCCTACATTGGTCTTATGCTTTGCTTTCCTTAGTGCTATGACTTAATTACCTAAGACAAAGCTGCTTAGCAGAGGAAGGGCTTATGTTGGCTCACAGTTCGGAGGCCCTCATCCACCACAGTGGGCAAGTCATGGCGACAGACCTGCTTGATCTGTAGCTCTGAGGATGGGTGAGTGTGTTTGGTTTTTCCTCGTTCCTTTTTATTTGTTCTGGGCCCATGGGATGGTGCCACTTATATTTAGGGCCAGTTTTTCCATTCTCAGTTAAACCATTTTGGAAATATCTTCATAGATAAACCCACGATGTCTTCTGTCAGTGCCCTAGGTATTTCCTAGTAGTATTAAGTCGGCAATAAAAATGGATCATTATGCTGGCTTTCTGCACAGCAATCTTATTTAAGAGATACAGATGCAAATGTATCCATTGTAACTAACAAAAGGGGTGACCCTTTAGTCTGCATTTGTCCTTGAATGCACACTTTCAGCTTGTAATAAACTTCACATGAATCCCTTAAAACAACAGCGCCAGCAAACACACTGCTGCCACTACGGTCAGATGACTTATTATATTCAATATTTTAAATGGCTAGCAAGCTTGTTGTGGTGCATACTGTAATCTCGGCATTCATGAGGCTGAAGCTGGAGGATTTCAAGATGAGTTGGAGTCTAGCCTAGGTTACACACA
>NC_022024.1:32929323-32935350 GCF_000317375.1 Microtus ochrogaster
CTCTGTGGTTTTTTGGAGCCTGTCCTGGAACTAGCTCTTGTAGACCAGGCTGGTCTCGAACTCACAGAGATCCGCCTGCCTCTGCCTCCCGAGTGCGGGAGTTTCAATCCTTAAATGGCTCATGATTGGACAATAGTTACCTGAGAGCCGGGGTCTCTGTCGCCCAGGTGTGCCTAGAACTCTCTGTGTAGCTCAGACTGGCTTTGAACTCTTGGCTGTCCTGTCTTACCCTTCCAAGTGTTGAGATTACAGCTGTGAGCTCCACATCTGCCTAAAACCAAGCCGTCCTTTGACTCACAGCTATTTAAATGTCTTCGTCTTGAAGAAGCAGGCATTTCCAGCCGGTGCATTTTTTTGCTATTTTCTTGGCCTGGCAAGGTAGTCTTGCTTTTGTCTGGCTATTTCCTTTGGGAGTTGGAGCTATGGGACGGTGCTACCAGGAGGTCATGTGTTCGTCCCCAGACGTCTTGAAAACTGTTATCCTCTCAAAACCTCTCTGGTCCTTCATCTGAGCTCTGGGTCCCCAGTTCTGAGTTCTGATCTTTTTTTTTTTTTTTTATTTCATGTTTTAAATCCTGTCCTACATAGCTTTGCTGCCTGGTAGATCAGTCTTTTAGTTCTAATGGTGTGTTGTTTAAACCCCATAGGCTGCTCCCTAGCACAGTGTGGCATTCGACAAGTTTATCTGGCTGAGATGAACCCATATTAGGTCATCTGTGGCCAAAAGTCAGAATCCCCAAACTGTAACTCAGCTGCCCAGAACAGGCCTGTGCTTCAGGAACACCTGTCGGGTCAGTTTTGATGGGGTCTGAGGTGGATCTCAAGTAAATCAAGTCTTCTTGTCTTATTGCGAGGAAATAAATACTCCAAGTAGTTTTTGTGGGAACGGAATTGTGGGCAGCAACCTGGGCAACCCAGGCTGGGCCAGGCCTGGATCCAGTCCTCCCTTACTTGATTGAATGAGGGTCTTTGCCAGGAGGTCTTTTACAATGCTTAGAGATGAAGCCCTGTCTACACTCTACAACTGAGCTACATCCCCGCCCCTTTAGAGACCGTCTCAATAAGCTGCCCACTCAGGCCTTGAACTTGCGATCCTCCTGCCTTAGCCTCCGTAGTAGCCACCGCCAGGGATGACAGACCCGTACTATCAAGCCTGGCTACAATGCGGATTTGGGTTTCCGGGTGCAAACCACCCAGCCATGTGTCACAACCATGCCCTGTGACCTAGCCAGCGTCACTGAATCCCTCTGCCTGAACCCCTGCAGCCATAGCGCGCCCTGATGGGGTGGGCATTGGGGGCCAGACCCTGGAAGGAAGCCCAGTGGGTGCTGGAGAGAGGCTCCGAGGGAAACCCCAAGGGAAGGAAGGAGGAGCTGGGAATCCAGCCCAGCCCGCCGACTTGCGCAAGAGAGGACCAGCCCCGCGGGGTCCAGCGTCTCCAGCTGCACCCACCAGACGCGGTCCCAAGCAAAAGCGAAAGGAAGCCGAGCGGTCCGGCGTGACCCGGCGTGGGCGGGGAGGTGGCCGCGCGCCCCAGCTCCGCGGGGACCATGCGGCCGCTTTGTGACTTCACGGGTTTCGCAACAAACCTGGACCGCCCGCGCCCCACCCACCCGGCTGCCGGTCCGCCCTCCGCCCTCTCGCCTCTGAGCGCTTCCCTCCCTTCGGGGCTGGGCCTGCCCCGGCTGTCCCGGAGCCTCTCTCCCGCCGCACGTTAGCTGTCTGTGTGTCGTGGCCACCTCCTCCAGGCAGCCCGCAGCAAGCCGGCTTCGTGGCCCGACGAGCGCAGAGCCCTCTCACCGCGATGCTGTGCTTCTTCAGGGGAATGGCCTTTGTCCCCTTCTTCCTGGTGACATGGTCGTCCGCAGCCTTCATCATCTCCTACGTGGTCGCGGTACTCTGCGGGCACGTCAGTCCCTTTCTCCCCTACATCAGGTGAGGGGCAAGTGGGGCGTCAGGGACCAGGGGATGGAGTCCATAAGACAGCGCGGCTGAGAGGGAGGGAAGGTGTCCAGGCCAGGCACAGCGGCGTCTTCTTGAGGTAGGGGCAAGGTGTGACAATGAAAGATGGTCTCTGACACCGCCTCCCACCTCCCCTGGCCTGTACAGGGAGACAGGGAGCGCGAGCTGGGCTCTGCCTTTATGAGGACCATTGCACAGAGCAGCCGCATCCCGAGGACCATCAGAAGGTACCTGGGGTATGGGATAAAATCTGGGAAAGAGCCGTCATCCGTGACATCGAAGCAAGGATAGTTCTGAACCAACACGGTTTATTATAAGTAGACCCAGGCATGTGCCAAGCTGCTCACCTCCTACTTCTTCACTTTCCAAAAACTCCTGGTCCCTCTCCTCCCTCCTCCACTCTCTGAGCCTGACTGATCTCACTAGGTAGCCCTGGCTGGCCTTGAACTCACAGAGAGCCTTGGTATGAAAGCTACCAGACACAGAATCCAACATCCTGGTCAGAAACAGAATTCATGCCCTGGTTACCCTGTGCCAACAGCAACACAGAGTTACTGTCAGATCCTGGGGCGTCAAATTTAGGATGGGGCCTGCCTCAGACTCTCGTGGACCTGGAGCCTCCAAAGTCAGAGGCCTGAAGTTGTCAAAAAAAACTATGACAATTGTGTTACTATGTAACGTTTTCTATTTTGTCTCCATCTTTCCCGAGGGCCACTTTATCCACAGTAGGGACAACAGCTTGGTCCTCTTTAATGGCTATGTGTTTAGCGACAGTGGTAGCTTTGCCTTTGGAGGAACTTTAATAACGGGTCCTGTGTCCCTGAAAAAAAAAAAAAAACCTTGGCGTGGTACTCATGGCCCACGTCCGTCCCAGGTACCCGTCTCCTTCCTCTCATTTCTGAATCAAGATACGCCCTCCCTTTGATGTGTATATAAATGAGCTGCTGGCCCTTCTGGGAAAATCCTAGCTATGTTTTTCCTCGATCTGAAGTTTCTTCCTAGCTAACGTGTGATTGGCCAGGCTATCAGAGACAAGGCTGCAATCTTTATGTCTGACGTAGTTATGATGTTCCCCTAATGTGACCCTCAAACGGGAGAAGATCAGAGTGGGTAAATCATCCAAAATAAGGCGAGATGCTGAAATCAGAATCTCCAAGGAAGAAGATAACAAACTAAGAAGGAAAGCCTTAAGGAGTGACGAGTTATGGGACACAGAGTCACAAGGCGGACCCCCTATGGCTAGGAACTACAAGCCAAAACAAACCTAAGATTGTCCAAGTGTGCCTGCAGATTTGGGTAACTGTATTCTACCTTTATAGCGGTGGGAACACTGCGCCTTTGACATAGGGGTGGTGCAGGTAAGAGCTAGACATCATGTAGCATGTGGGCACTGGAAATAAATCAGAGTGTAGACTGTTTGCCTAGCAATGCACAAAACCCTGGCCTTAGTCCCCAGTACTAAGAAAAGCAAGAAGAAGAAAAATAAAGTTAAAAAAAAAAAACAAAAACAAAAACCTCCACAGGCAGATCTCTGAGGCCAGCCTGGTGTGTACATAGTGAGTTTCAGGACAGCCAGGACTACAAAGAGAGACCTTTTCTAAACAAACAAAAACCCCTCTACTTCTGTATTTGCCACTTATCTCGGCGGATCTTCCTCTCTCCTCCCCTTCCCTCTTCTCTGCTCCTCTCTTCTCTCCACGTCTCTGTATCGCCTCTAATCACATTGCCTTTCCTTTCTACGTCTGTCTTGATTTCTGTTTTTTTCTTTTTTTTGTTTCATTTTTTGTAAGGCAGGGTCTTGCTATGTAGCCCAGACTAGCTTCATACTCGTGGCAATCCTCCCGTCTTAGCTTCCAGAGTACTGAGATTAGAGGCCTGAGCGACCACATCCAACCACGTCTCCTTCTCCTTTCCTTCATGACCTGGGCATCCCTCTGTAGCCCATGCTGCCGTCTCCACCCTCCTGACCCAGTCACCCAAGTAGCTGGGATAAAAATCGGCTGCTCCTGAGTCCGGCTCCCTTCTGTTTTGTTGTTGCTCTAGCCTGAACCTTGTGATGCACGGCCAGTCAGCTGCCGAGCAGTCTCTGCAGGTCTTCTTCCCACACTGTAGATGCACGCTCACCTCTGCACGTCACGGCCACAGCTGTCTAGACATCTTCAAAAATTCTCGACTCTTTCTTCAAACATCATCTTAGCAAAACCTGTCCCAAGAGTACCTGGAAGAGTAGCTGAAGATTTAAAACTGCCTCCTGCTACCCTTGGACTCCTATAACCGGTCTATGTGTGCATATGGATGTGTGTGCACGCATGAGATCCTTGGCGTACAAGTAGCTGTCACAGGACGATTTGTTGGAGTCAGTTTTCGGCTGATGCCGTGTGGTTCCCAGGGGATTAAACTCTGGCTGTCAGGCCTGGCAGCAAGCGGTTTTACCCGCTGACCCATCTTAGAGGATATGCAGTTTTAGCACACCCATTTCAATTGTGTGGTTCACTTGCCATCGCTGGCCCGTGGGTCTCTCAGGGCAACCACAGCTATAGTCCAACTGCTTGAAGGCACCAGGGGACAACCACAAGCATCATTCCTGTCTTTTCTTCACCCCAGTACTCGTTGCCTTCTAACAAATCAGGATTGTAAGATCCAGGAGAGTTCTGAAAGCGGGTGGAGCCCAGTGCGGGCCTCACATCTTCAAGGCCCTGGACTGGATTCCCAGCTCCACATAAATACACGCCTGTATAGAAAAATGCCCCCCCTCCCTAGCCTGTTCACTCCAGGTCATAGCAGATCCCTATAAGACAAGACCAGCCAATTGGGTGTTTGGTTGGCGATGTGCCGTTTCTCCCTGCGCTGTTTGGCCATTGTGATAGTCTGGTATTTTTAGCGTACTTATGAAATAAGAGGGAAACCACTTGCCAGGACGGCTTTAAAGTCAGCTTCCTTCTTATCAGATAACTTCTCTTTCTGACACTGTTGACGACCTTTTTTTGGGTTTGTTTGTCTTTTGAAATGAAGCCTTAAGTAGTCCGGGCTGGCCTCAGACTTGATCTGAAACCAAGGATTACCTTGGACTATTTATTAGCCTTCCTGCCTCCGCCTCTCAAGTGCTTGGATAAAGGGTGTGGACCACCAGGCCCAGTGAGTAGCACCATTATTCTTTACTACGTGGCATAAATGTTCAGATGGTTCTGAGACGTGGAAAGAAACTGAAATTCATACATAAATAAAATAAATAATAAAAAATAAAATGTCCTCTGTTTCCCACTTGCTAGCACTATTGGTGAAGTTTGGGGGAGGAAACAGACCCTTCATACATTGCTCCTGGGAATGTAAATTGATTTTAAATTTTAAAATGTATTATTATTGTTATTGATGGGTGTTTTGCCTACATGTATGTCTGTGCACCATGCGCATGCCTGATGCCCCAGGAGGCTAGAGAAAGTGTTGGATCCCCCAGGACTGGAGTGACAGACAGTTGTCAGTCTCCGAGTGGGTGCTGAGAACCAATCCTGGGTCTTTTGGAAGAGCAGGCAGTGTTCTTAACCATTAAGTCTACTTTCCAGCCCTTGATTGTTAACTGTATGGAGGGACTTTAGTGAAGATTTTTACAGGAAGGATGACTGCATCCTGTGATGTAGCAACTGCCCCTTTTTTTCAGGAAAAGTATCCTGCAGGGTTGCCTGTCTGTGTGAAAGACCTGTCTATCGGGAAGGTTGCTCGGTGTCTCTAGTTACTCATTTAGTTATTTTCTGCGTGTGACAAGGTCTCGCCCACTGAGTTGCGACAAACTTTGTCATTTTCAGTAAGCCTGGAAACTATTAAAATAGCCATAACAAAGGGCTTGCTAGACAAATAGATTAGCCAGAGAATGAAGGGCTTCAAGCTAGAGCCTCTGTGTGGTATCTTATCTTTGAATCACTGCATTCTGATGGATAAACGTCCAAGATACATTCTTACCTGGAGAAAAAGCAAAACTTGCTCTCTGCAGTTAGAAACAAGAGAGGAGAAAGCCAAATGCACTTGTATCAACTTGCACGAAGATTACTCGGAAACTGGGTTTTGTCAGAG
>NC_022024.1:32935450-32945132 GCF_000317375.1 Microtus ochrogaster
AAACTTTGTCATTTTCAGTAAGCCTGGAAACTATTAAAATAGCCATAACAAAGGGCTTGCTAGACAAATAGATTAGCCAGAGAATGAAGGGCTTCAAGCTAGAGCCTCTGTGTGGTATCTTATCTTTGAATCACTGCATTCTGATGGATAAACGTCCAAGATACATTCTTACCTGGAGAAAAAGCAAAACTTGCTCTCTGCAGTTAGAAACAAGAGAGGAGAAAGCCAAATGCACTTGTATCAACTTGCACGAAGATTACTCGGAAACTGGGTTTTGTCAGAGCGCAACGTAATCTCAGCACCCAGCAGGGGCAGGGTTTGAGGAGGTTGCCACAGTCTCAAGGACAGCCTGGGGTAAAGAAGACCACCAAAGAACTAGGGGCTAAACTCAGAGCTGGGAGCACAGGCTTAGCCAGGTGTGGTGGGGCACGCTTTTAATCCTCAGCATTCAGGAGGCAGAAGCGGTCAGATCTCTGTGAGTTCAAGACCAGTCTGGTCTACATAGTAAGCTGCAGGAAGGACAGAATAACAGACTAAGACCCTGTCTCAAAAAAAAATCCCACAAACAACAACAACAAAACCAAACCAAAATAAAGCACAAAACACATGCTCAGCCTGGACCAGGCCCTGGATCATCACCAGCTCCTCAGATAGACCAATAAAAAGTGTTTGTGGCAGAGGGCTGCTGAGATCAGTAAGACGTTATAAAAATCTTCCTGGCATATCTTTATATGTTTTCAACATTTTAAACAAACAGGCTCTCTATCCCATAGTTAAATTAGAAACACAGAATCAGACCCACTGCACGCAGTAAGTTGGGGTATATAAAGCGGTATTTTTGTGTGCACTATAAACCAGTTTACGCAAGGGCATCAAAACCAAGAACAAACGAAAACCTAGATCCTAGGATTAGGCCACGCCCACACTCCCAAGCGCAAGCAACCAGACCTAATTTGGAGTTTCTCTTTCCTCCTCCAGGTGCTCTAGAATCCACTTATCTTCACCAGGCGGCACTCTTAAGCTTTCCTTAGACGCCTGCTCGCGTCCTCCATCTGACCCTACACTCTTAGAAGTGGTCCTGGGTCCTCTTAGAAGCGGATCCACCTTAGTTTCTGTGGGAGTGTGGTCTGGCGAGACAGCGTACGTGGTCTTTGAGCGCCTATGCAGTTCCTCACGGCCATAATTTCTGCTCAGTAAACAACGGCAGAAACCCCAGCTAGCTGTAGAATTAAGACACTGCAAAGCGGAAACCAGTTAAATAGTAAAGGATATGAAAAGTCTGGTCAGGACTTTAATTTCAAGAGGAAAATTACAGCTGGATATGGCGGTATACTCCTTTAATTACAGCACTAGGGAGGCAGAGGCAGGTGGAGCTCTGTGAATCTGAGGCTGGTCAGGACTACAGAGGAAGAGACTGTCTTTAAAAAAAAAAGCCATCAAACTGTGGTGGCTCATACTTATAATCTCAGCACTGGAGAGGCAAAGGGAGGTGAGTTCAAGGCCAGCCTGGGCTACTACCTATTGAGATGCAGTTGAGCTAGGGCTACAGAATGATCCTAAACGAAGTAGCTAGTAGTTGTGGTTTGAGAGAAAACGGCCCCAAAGGGAGTGGTACCATTAGGGGGCGTGGCCTTGCTGAAGAATACGCGTAACTGTGGGGCGGGACTGGCTTTGAGGTTTCTTTCACTCAGACTGCGTCCAGAGTGACTTTGAGTCGACTTCCTGTGGCCTGCAGTGCGGCACTCGGCTCCAGCAGCAAGTCTGCCTGCACATCGCCGTGTACCTTGTACCTTGCCACGGTGATAACGGACTGGACCACTGAAACTGTAAATGAGCCACCCCAATGATAAGAGATGAGATGCTGTGATCGTGGTGTCTCGCCACAGCAATAGGAAACCTACCAAAGATAGTATTACTACCAAACAAAAAAAAAAAAAAGGAAAACTCTCTTTAAAAACTTGGCCACCGCCACATGAGTGGGAAGCCAGGCCAAACATCTAAAGTTAATGGACACAGGAGCTCTGCCGTGATGGCCCGCGTTGCCTTTCCGTAAGCGCAGTTGCATTGCCATGGGAGCATAGCGTGTGATAACGCTTTTTTTTTTTTTTTGAAGCCTGTCCTGGCTGGTCTCGTGCTGGGATTAAAGGCAGCGCCACCACTACCCGGCTTATTTTTGGTTTTTTGAGACAGGGTTTCCCTGTAGCTTTGGAGTCTGTCCTGGAACTAGCTCTCTGTAGACCAGGCTGGCCTCAAACTCACAGAGATCCGCCTGCCTCTGCCTCCTGAGTGCTGGGATTAAAGGCGAGAGCCACCACTGCCCGGCTACAAATTGAGATTGAGAATTTAGGTTTGAAAGTTAACAGTGACCCAATCCTGGACTAGGCGATTATTATTTTTTTTTTTTCCTTTTTGGAGGGAAACAGACTTCTTAAGTCCCCCAGGCTGACCTCAAACCCTGAGTGCTGGGATTAAAGACAGGTACTACCATTAACCAACTCAGAGTCAGAATTCTTGTTAAATACCCCTGGTTGGCCTTAGACTCCTCCAGGTCCTCCTGCTTTAGGCTCCTAAATGCTGGAATTTACAGGTACATGCTGTCGCACTTAGCCACTCCAATGCCTTTAATTTTATATTTACTTATTTATTGTATGTGGCATGTATACAAGTGAGTGAGTGATGGGTAACCTTCATCTTGGGGTTCATGTTCACCCCATTTGATCATTCTGTTTCAAATGAGGTTATAATCCCCCAGAGGCCTCATCCCATCAGGTGTCTGTCTCCCTCTCTCACTGAGCCTGGCATTAGGCTAATAATCCTCTGTCTGAAGACACAAATAATGTTACATCTCGTGCTCAGCGTCTCCAGCCCCGGGTTAAACTATCACCTTGGGAGTGGGAATCGCGTGCATTGAGTGATAATAAAGAACATTGTTTGTCCACGCGTGGGGACGTCACGCGCCATCAAGCCTGTGTTCGTTGTATTGTTTGACCTTTAAGTGATTGTTCACTGCCTGAGCATAAATTTAGTTTGGAGTATGTTCCTCAAATCCCTTGGAATTTTTCAAACTTGGCTTAATTTATATAAATGTAAACACAGGAAATGTGGTCACGGTTGGGTTTGCCAGGTACAGCTCGCTTTGAAATCACTGCCTTTCTGATGGCTTCAACAACTTCTTATTCCCGATTGTTGCTGTAAACTCCTCCTTACGGAGGAGGCCAGTGAGGTGGGGTATGGGACTGGGGCAGGGACAAGCATGCTGGGAAGTCATATACTGGGAGCAGGATGGATTAAGTTCAGCTAGATTGGAAAGCGACTGGTTTGACCCCTCGCTTTCTCCAGTTTCTTGAACCAAGCGCCCAGGTATACCTCTATCAATGAAATACATCCCTTAGTGTCTGTGATGGGCTGGTTCCTGGACACCCCGGGAATACAAAATTCCTGAGGACGCTAAAGTCGATGGCTGCTCAAATCCCTTATGGAGAACAGCAGGCGGTTGCATATAAACCTGCACAGCCTCGTGCATACATCGTCATCTCTGGGTTACTTAGGACGTCTAATACAAAGTAAATACTATGAAGATCGCTGTTGAGCAGTATTGTTTAGGGGATAATGACAAGCGCATATGTATAGCACACGTGCAATTTGAAATGTGTTTTGGATTCTTGCTGGGTTGAATCCATGGGTTCAATAGATTTGGATGAAGATACAGATATGGATGGCCAACTGCTCGACCTCTGAGCTTGTGTGATGGTATCATTTAGTTTGCGCTTACAAAGAAAATTTAAACAAGGCTCACCCGCAAAGCCTCTTGGCTGCCCCTTGCTGTTAATACATTTATTGCATTTCCACATCTGGTGGAAGGGATTGCTCAATGTTTACTTATCGTGTAATATGTAATATCAGAGACTTGACAGACTTATGAAGATTCCTCTCCTCTCCTCTTCTTTTTAAACAGGGTATCACTACGTAACCCTGGGTGGCCTGGAACTCAATATATGGACTAGGCTGGCCTTGAACTCACAGAGCTCTGCTTGCCTCTGCTGCCTGAGTTCTGGGATTCAAATCTTTACCACCAAACCCAGCATAAAGACATTTTTCATTGCTAATAAGAACCCTTTTAGTCGGGCGGTGGTGGCGCACGCCTTTAATCCCAGCACTCGGGAGGCAAGAGCTAGTTCTAGGACAGGCTCCAAAACCACAGAGAAACCCTGTCTCAAAAAACCAAAAAAAAAAAAAAAAGAACCCTTTTATTTTTACTAATGATAATGTACAAACAATGCTATTATTTATTACTTACTATTATTATTTATTAAATTTTAAGTTAGCATACAAAATGACAAGTTTAGTTATGGAATATGTATACTACTGTGTTTTGTTTTGTTTATCTTTTCTTTTCTGAGACAAGGTTTCTCTTTGTAGCTTGGGAGTCTGTACTGGAACTCACTCTGTAGACCAGGCTGGCCTCAAACTCACAGAGATCCTCCTGCCTCTGCCTCCCGAGTGCTGGGCTTAAAGGTGTACTCCACCTCCCAGCTGTTTATCTCTTTCTTACAAGGCATCTCCATCCCCCATTCCTGTCTTCATCTTGCATGTCCCTTACCCCTTCCACATAGAAGATCATCTTCCATTGTCTTCTCGCCCACCCCCTGCTTCCCAAAAAAACTATTCCAAAAGTTTGTAGATATGGCCAGATTTTATTTGCTACTTAGAAGCTTTTCACGAAATGTTCTTGAGAAAAAATTGGCTCATGCAATTAGGTACTGTTTTATCTGTGAGTAGAAACCCCAAATCTGACTATTCTTATCTGATAGATGTAGGAAATTGTGACTCAAATGGTTTGGCTTTCTGATTTTTTTTCTTCTTGAGACAGAGTTTCACAATGTGAGCCTAGGTTGGCCTTGAACTTGAGGTGATCCTCTTGCCTCATCTTCTCATAGTCCGGGAATACAGAGTGAGCAACCACACCTACTTCTTGTTGATGAATTCTGATGGTTTACAGTATGTTTTATTGATCAGTGAATAAAGTATAATACTATTTTTAAATAGCTGTTATGTTGACAGCTGCTTATGGTGGCAAAAAGTAGCCGGCTATGAGCCTCCTGGGTGTGAAATAACGCACTGATGATAGTTATTGTGCATCCAGAATCCTGCTTGTCAAAGAGACTTTACAGTTAAATTCTGTTGTTTGAGGAGCCTAGAGTTCTCACCTACTTAATCCCTTCCTGGTCTACAGCAAAGGCATAGTGGTCCCTTCTCATTTCCAAGGGGATCTTTCCTAGGACATGCTGGGGCCAGCAGCCATGTCTCCTGAGAGCCATCTGTATACTTCTCTTCCCAACTCCAGGCTCAGTGTCTTGGATTTTGGTAACCTTTGTTTTCCATGTAAGGACTTGGCAAATGCTAGCCAACCAAGCATCTTCCAGGGCTGTCTAGTAAACATTTATCAACACATCAGTGGTCCACCTCCCACCCCCCAGTCATTCTGACGGCTTGCTTTGACTGCCAGGGAATCAAGTTGCTGGACGTTAGGTACAGATCCCTCTGTAACTTGAACAAGTCGTGAAGCCTCTCACATACCCAATTTCTCCTTGAATAAAATGGAATTTATAAAAGACACTCCCCATAAACGTTCAACAAGGCTCCTGAAGGCGCAATTACAAACAGTACAGTAAACATAAAACCATACCAGATACATAATTAATATTCAATAAGTGATTTAAATTAGGTCTTTTTTTTTTTTTTCAGAGTCTTGCTATGTAGCCCAAGCTGGCCTTGAATTCATAGTTTGCCTGAACCTCCAAGTCCTAGGACTATAGGTGTGTGTCCACCAAGTCTTGGCTAGTCTTTTTGGGGGTGGAGAGTGAGAGTCACTCATTCAATAAACATATATGTAAATAAATGTTATTTTCAGGGTGCTTTATGTTCTGCCTGTAGGAACTTGTTTGTCCATTTATTTGTTTATGCATCCATTTATTTATGTGTTTTATTTATTTATTCATTTTATTATTTATTTATTTTCCTATTTTAACCGAACCCTTCCCTCAGATGAACCATACACTCCGGCAATGAGCCACATTGTGCCCCTATGGTTTGAAACAGATAAACAAGAAGAAAATACCATTCTGAAAGTCTGAACTTCCAGATCCCATGTCTGATGCCCTACGGACTCTACATTCAGGCTTGTGACATGTGTCTTGGTCTGCCATCAATAGACGAGTGCCCCATCTAGTTGTTTTCTCACGACCTTTTAAACGTTTTTTACCCCTCATAAGGCCACAGACTTGTCTTGGATAGCGACCGACCTGTTATGCTAGTTCCTTCCCTTCCGAAACACTTGCGCCTCTGCGCTAGCTCCTGTCCGTCCCTAGCACGCCCAAGGTGGCAAATAAATGCCAAGCACTGTGAGGCGCCTCACTGGTTTTGATTTTTTTTTTTTTTTTACACCCTGAGGCAGAGACAGGAAGGCCTGATGTCCTTATCAGACTTAATCATCTGCAGATGTGGCGCCCGCGGGCTCAGGCTGTCTCTGCCATTATCGTGTTCCTGGCTCTTGTCCCTTCCCCCCTGGTCCGCTCTGCCCTGGGCGCCCCAACAGGGCCGCCTGCACATGCGTAGTCCTCTCCAGCCCTCCTTGAGTGTAGGAAGCTGGGGAAGTGGGGATGTTCTGCCCTAATGAGGCTCTGACACCAAATGGAAACACCTGGGAGTCCGGGTGTTTGTTCCCAGCCGCTCTTAGCCTCGTTGCACCCTCTTGAAGAGTTAAGTGTCAGACTTTACCTGCTTTCTAAGCACGCACGGGCTTCTTGTAAAAAATTGTCCGCCTGCTTGGAAGTGTGTCTGTCCAACGTGATCGGTTTCCAGCATATACGTTTCAAAGCTGGTTTGGGAAGAGGAAGCATCCTGAGCCCGTGCAAGCCGTTGCATGTTGGGAGCACCTCCGTCATCATTTTTAAGTTGGAAAAGGTGCTTGTGAGAAGCCTGGCAGTTTTAAGGTGGCACCAATGAAAAGAAAATAGAACATGCCCAACGCTTCTCTGATGGAACTGGGTGCCTGTGTGTGCTCGCTCTTTGACAACGGCTTTCTGAGTCACCTGAGTAACTGACAGACTGCACCTAAGGCTTTCTTTTTTCCCCTCCCGAGACAGGGTTTCTCTGTGTAATAGCCCTAGCTGACCTGGAACTAACTCTGCAGACCAGGCTGGCCTCAAACTCACAGAGATCCACCTGCCTCTGTCCTTTGAGTGCTGGGATTAAAGGCGAGCACCATCACCACCCAGCAAGACTTTCTTTTATTAATAGGAACTTTGTTAAGACAATTGACCAAATGAGTATTCTTTTTTTTTTTTTGGTTTTTTCGAGACAGGGTTTCTCTGTGGTTTTGGAGCCTGTCCTGGAACTAGCTCTTGTAGACCAGGCTGGTCTCGAACTCACAGAGATCCACCTGCCTCTGCCTCCCAAGTGCTGGGATTAAAGGCATGCGCCATCACTGCCCGGCAGTATACTTCTAAGACTCTAACAGGCAGGGGCTGGAGAGATAGCTCAGCGGTTTAGAGCATTGCCTGCTCTTCCAAAGGTCCTGAGTTCAATTCCCAGCAACCACATTGTGGCTCCCAACCATCTGTAATGAGATCTGGGGCCCTCTTCTGGACTACAGGCATACATGCAGACAGAATATTGTATACATAATAAAATAAATAAATGTTAACAAACAAGAAAAGAAAAATGAATTAAAAAAATAATAAAAGACTCTAACAGGCATAGTCGACCCACGGCTTACGGGCTGCTTGTAGCCGAGGACAGCTCTGAAAGAGATTCCCTTCCTGTGGGCTTCCATAGAGTGCTCAGCAGTGATGGATAGTATGGTCCAATTCTTTGTCATTGTGCATAAATCTAGTCATTAAAACGCGTGCATTTGTGTGCCCTTAATATCTCAACCATGGAATTTTTTTCTTTTTTAAAAAATATTTATTTATTTATTTATTTATTATGTATACAATATTCTGTCTGTCTGTATGCCTGCAGGCCAGAAGAGGGCACCAGACCTCATTACAGATGGTTGTGAGCCACCATGTGGTTGCTGGGAATTGAACTCAGGACCTTTGGAAGAGCAGGCAATGCTCTTAACCTCTGAGCCATCTCTCCAGCCCTCAACCATGGAATTTTCAAGCATATCTTTTAGTTATTTTTGTTTCCAAAACAGTCTCACTCAATTCTTCATATTGAGCTTACAAGGTGGGGTTGTTTGAGAGACAGTCTTGCTGTTTATTTTAAACACCTTCTAGCTTTTATCCGTGTGTGTCTTAGGGTTTCTATTGCTGTGAAGAAACACCAAGACCAGGACAATTCTTATAAAGAAACACATTTAATTGCGTTGGCTCATTTACAGTTCAGAGGTTCAGTTTGTCGTGGTGCTGGAGAGGTAGCCGAGTGTCCTACATCTTGGCTTCCAGGCAACAGGAAGCGATCATCTCAGTGGGCGTGGCTTGAGCATATATGAGACCTCAAAGCCCACTTCCCCAGTAATACACTTCCTCCAAAAAGACCACACCACTCCAACAAGCCCTACACCTTAGTGCCACCCCCTTTGAGGGCCATGTATGTCTTCATGTATGCATGAGGACATGTGAATGTGCAGATGCAGTGTGTGTGTGTGTGTGTGTGTGTGTGTGTGTGTGTGTGTGCACATACTTCTGGAGGCCAAACTCACACACTCAATTGCTCTCCCTCTCAAGACAAGATTGCTCACCGATTCATCTGGGCAGCCAGTGGGTCCTTCGGGAATACAAATTGAGGTACCACACCCAGACATATCATGTGGACACTGGGGATTAAATTCAAGGCCTCACGCTCCTGCCACAAGCACTTTATTGACAAGATCTATCTCCCTAGCCCTAAATGTCATTTTTTTTTTTTTTGGCGGAAAACCAATTTTAGGTTTCTTTAGAGCCCAAACAAAAATACCTTAGAACAACTTGAAGTGATACCTCTGGAATTCAGTGAACACCTAGGAAGACCAATATAAAACAGACCAATTATCTGTCCAGGGGTTGAAATTGTAGTTCCTTTAGAAATAATTTAGATATTTAATTTTTTCCTTCTCAGTGACACGGGAACCACACCACCAGAGAGCGGTATCTTTGGGTTTATGATAAACTTCTCCGCATTTCTTGGTAAGTGCACGATTATTATAAATGAGAAATCTACAGTCTCATGTGAAATGAAATGTTATCTTTAGTTTGTATACTTTGCAAAAGAGCACAATCTGTATAACTAGAATTTTGAGAGACTAAAGTATGTAAAAAATTTGGAATTATATATAGCTTTATTATAGAACTATACCTTATCTGGTAATCTAGGACAGGGTTTGTAAGAGGTGGTTTTAACCCCCAAACTTCTAAAATTTTATTTTATCTAAGATATATTATTATTTGTGTGTGTGCCTGCATAAACATGCACGCGTTGGAGATTAATTTTCACTGTTTGTGTGTGTACACAGACATGCATGTGTCAGTGTCCTCAGGGGCTAGAAAGAGGAAGTCAGTTCCCTTACAGTTAGAAGCATTCATGAGTCACTCGATGTGGGTGCTTGGATCTGAATGCCAGTCCTCGTGATAGAGCAACAAAGATTGCTTAACTGCCTAGTCACCTCTCTGGGCCTGAATGGGATTTTCAGGAAATTTAG
>NC_022024.1:32945849-32946808 GCF_000317375.1 Microtus ochrogaster
TAAGTGTTCAGGTTTAGCTTTTCCCCTTGCTGTGTGGCCGGGCTCACTTATATTTGCTGTGTAGGCCAGAGGTTGGGTAGAACTTGCAGTTCTTCATTAGGCTTTGAAAGGCTGGGGCTCTCACCATGCGCCATCACAGCCCCTTGCGAGACTGCTTTTTATTTACTTTGTTTTTAACTTGTTAAAATGCTGAGATAAAGTCTCTTTTAGGTTGCCCAATGTGGCCTTAACTGTGTAAATACGCACAAAGTCCACCTTCTCAGAGGTGAGGGTCACACATTTTACACACTTCACACACCGCCCAGAAGAAAACATTTCCTATCAGCGGTAGACGGAAGACTGGCGTGCAGAATGTGTCAAAGTCACTACAGCTGAACCCAGGGGGAAAAATATGAACGCAACATGGTCATGTAATTCTCAGAAGACACACAAAAAACCAAAAGGCAGTTTTCAGGAGGCTGAAAGTGCTACCGCCCACTAAAGAGGAAATACCAATTAAAGTTTCCCGTCTTCAGGCCTCAGCTGACTGTTCATTTCAAAGGGTTATGCACACAGCTACACTCCCGCCTAGGCAGACTCGGAGCGAGTGAGACCTGCCTCTCAGCATTTTACTCTTGCACGCACACATTTGTTCTTTTAACCTTAGACTGCAACTCTGAAAACGTACCCCAAATTTACAAGTCAGGAGTGGTAAGGGAGTATGGGTTGTAGCTGGAAAACCCGGGGAGCAAAGTAGAACGCCATCCATAAGAGAAGAGCAAAATAAAGACAGGATCGCACACGCCATATTGAAGCCCCCGGAAAATGACAGTGTAGATTTATTTTGCAGTAATTTGAAAGAAGCTTCATGGTCCATTGTTAAGTGAGAAAAGCAAGTCATAGAATAACGTATGGAGTGCAATGCCCTTTACATGAAAATAGCTAAGATGGTGTGTGTGTGTGTGTGTGTGTGTGTGTGT
>NC_022024.1:32948474-32951680 GCF_000317375.1 Microtus ochrogaster
CACACACACAGATTTAACCTTAAAACTACTAATGCTGAGTTCTCCTGCCTCAGGGATTGCAGGCATGAAGTACCATGCCTGGTTCTCCAGTTCATATTCGTGTCGTGTGAAGCAAGCGATACTTTAGCTTTGTAAACAGTTGAGCCAATGCTTACGTCTCTGCTGTTGGATATGATCCATCGTTTACTCAAATAGAAGCTCCTAACCTCTCTCTTTTGTTGACGATTTGGTCTATGGAGGTGAAATCATTTGCTCAGGTTTTTTCAGTGAATTTAGTTGACAGAACCAGAATCCGGCCTCTATTCCAGGGCCCACACTTTTTCTTTAATTTTTATATTCCTGCTCATCCCACAGTCTTTTCCAAGAGAGCATTTGATTTGTCTATGGAGAAGCTATTTAATATCTTAGAAAAATCTGTAAGCTTCCTGTTCATACTTCTGACAGCCCCCACCTTTTAAGACGGTTACAAGGATGGCCCAGAGAGAATCAGTGTACAGTAGTCGGCTGTCTGCTCTCGGTGGCTGTCGTAGTCATAGCCACCGTGATGGTCTTGCCCTCTGTTGTCTCTACGGGAGAGCAGGATGGGTTTCTATAGGAGGCCTCAGATTCTGTCCAGGGGAATCTCTAACCTTCTCCCCACCAGCAATGACCTGTATGATGCTTGTTTTTACACAAAGACGGCAGGCTTCACTCTAGTGGGCTGCTCCAGGATGTGCCATACACAGGAATAAGTGCAAACCTTCCTACGTCACCTGCTGTCCATCCATGCTCTATTGTCTACTCCTGCATGGAACTGGAGCGCGGTTGGAGTGGCCTCAGCCTGACGTGTATCTCATGAACCCCGCAGACTCACTCTCTCTGCACCCATCAAGGGAGGCGCCCTCTGTTAGCATTGGGAGTGGGGTGGGGGTGGGGAGCTGGGGAGCTCATGATAAAGCACCGCAGGAAACTCAGGGCTGTCTGCCAATCGTTAGGGTGAAAGGCCACCTTCCTTATACAGTACCACATATTCAAAATGACCCATAGGGCGGGGATGGTTCTTAGAACGGCACAGTTTACAGCGCTGCATCAGACAGCATGCTAAGTAGAGGTCCTTTGAATGATAGGCCTTATCAGTGAGTGTATATGAATTGTTCAGCGGGAGGAAAGTGTGCTTTGATAATATGATATAATATGCTTTGATATAATATGCTATGATAATACCACTTTCTCCCCCTGAATAGCATTATAGGGTGTAAAATCACAAAGGACAGACTTTGTGAAGAAAATATTATAAATTTTTCTCCTAAACTCACCCTAAAGCGTCCATGAGTTAAGTCCTTACAAAAATCCAGATGTAGACGTCCACTGTTTGCCCCGTCAGTGTGCTCCTAAACCTTTCCCCACAGTGTCCTTGTTTGAGGGTCTCTGGTACATTTTTAGCTTGCTACAAGCCGTGGACCTGGAGAAGAATTTGAACTCTGAGACCAAGAGAGACTGGAGGAGGCTCCGGAGTTTGATCATTTAAATCTTCCCGAGATGGCCACAGCTTTGCTTCCCCCACCGGGTGCGCAGGTTACCCGCCTTCCCTCACCGGGTGCGCAGGTTACCTGCCTTGTGCTTGCTTCATTTATTTCTGCCAGGGCTTCCTTTTCTGCACAGAATTCAGACCTGTGAGGTGATAGCATAAGACAGCGTGTTAAGTGAAATGAGCCAGGTGCCAGGAGATTGCTGTCTACTGATAAAGTGTGCAGAACCCACGTAACTCAGGTGACACCAGCACTGGGGACACAGAGACAGGCAGATCCCTGGTCAGTTGGCTTAACACGATTGGTGAGTTGTATACAGGTCAGTGAGGGACCCTGTCCAAACAAGGTGGGGGCTCCTGAGCAATGACGCCCAAGGTTGACCTCTGCTTTTCGTGTGGACGCATGAACACACACACACACACACACACACACACACACACACACACACACACTTGCACACACATGAACAGCACCCCACACGAAATGGAATAAGCCAGATGCAGAAAAGACAGCTATCGCACGATCTCCCTCATAGTCAACTCTAAAGGAGCCGAAGCAAGGGAGCGCTTTTTATTTTTATAAATAAATTTTATTTTACTGTTTATTTTATGGAATAAAAGAGTGGCTGAAGCCCAGTAGTGGTGGCACAAGTCTTTAATCCCAGCACTTGGGAGGCAGAGGCAGGTGGATCTTTGAGGGCAGCCTGGGCTACAGAGTGAGTTCCAGGACAGCCAGGGCTAAACAGAGAAACCCTACCTCAAAAAACCAGGAACCAAATCAAACCAAAACAAAACAAAAAAGAGTGGCTGATTGCAGAACAGAAAGAAAATCCAATGCTTGTATAGTCACAGTCAAGTGGTTAAAGTGATGAACTGGAAAAAAAAAAGCCAATTAAGAGCTGTAAATCAGGGCAATGAGATGGTTCATCAGAGTCAGCCCTGGTTGTGGGGCCTGAACTCAACCCCCAAAATCCACCATAGAGGTAGAAAACAGACTTCCAAAGTTATCTTGATCATGCACCATAGCCTGCATGAACACGTACACTCTCTCTTTCTCTCTTACAAAAAAACACACAGACAAACAAGCAAAAAAACCCATAAGCCTAGTGTGGTGGCACACAGCTGTAATTCTAGCACCCAAAAGACTGAAGGAGGAGGATTATGAGTTGGAAGCCAGCCTCAGCTACAAAACAAGAACCTATCTCAATCAACAAACAAACAAACAAAGGAAAACAAGCCAGACGTGGTAGCACACAGTCACCACAAAGACAGAGCTTATCTTGATCAGGTCGCGTTATAAACATATACAAAACTTACATAAATATCATGGATATATACAATTACTGTTTATACCTTAAAACTAATCTTTTTTTTTTTTATTGAGGTGTTCATTATGGCAAAAAGAAAATACCCAAAGTTTAACCCCTCAGTATTCTGGTGTTTTCTGCACTTCATGGCTTTGAAACTTGCAAAAGCTTTCCACCTTATCCACCCAAAATCCATATCTGACCTAGGAACCATTCCTTTCTAAAGACAGGAACCTGGGGGTGTGGTTCAGTTGACAGACAGCTTGTTGAGCATGCACGAGGGCCTGGGTTTAATCCCCAACACCCTATAATTCTGGGGATGGTGCAAGTCTGCCTATTGCATTTAGGAGGTAGAGGCAAGGGGATACAAAATTCAAGGTCCTCAGCTACAT
>NC_022024.1:32952000-32953028 GCF_000317375.1 Microtus ochrogaster
TAGACCATTGTGAAGAAGACCCATCAGAGATGCTACACCTGCCAAGTCTGGAGCCTTTCGATATGACCATGGCAGGACAAGCATCCCCAGGGGATCCATGAAGCTTGCAGATTTAGCTCAGCTCCAGAAGGGTGTGTCAAGATGCCCAGGGCAGAGGAAGGAAATGTTCTCACAGCGGGAGGAGAAAACAGATTCAAGTTCAGGATGTCTGTGAATGTGGAAAGTCCCCGAATTCCGACTATTCCTGAAAGTGACGCATTAGCGGAAGGGGCTCTTGGTTTCTACTTTGCCCTCACGCAAACTTGCTTCCCATTCAAGCCATGAAAGGGATTTGTTTCTCTCAATTCTTTAAAGACATCTTTTAAAACTATGGTAAAATATACATAATACAGAATTTTCATCTTAAGTACTTTTCTCTATCTTTTATTCATTGGCTATTTTTCTGAATTCTGTACATACACCCACATTTAAAGGGGCATACATATTTCAAAACATAGACTGTCCCTTCCTTTTCATATAGAACTATATCTGTATGCCCATGTTAGATATCCTAGTTATAGAAAATAACAGCACACTATAGAATATGAACGCAATTGTGCTGGTATTCACAGCAACTCACCTGCCTCGGTTTCCTAAGTACTGAAATTACAGGCTTGAGCTGCCTCACATGGCTTCTAAATGCAAAAGTGCACTTCTTTTTTTCCTAAACAGGATTTCTCTGTAGCCATGGCTGTCCTGGAACTCACTCTGGAACAGTAGACCAGACTGGCCCTGAACTCAGAGATCCGCCTGCTTCTGCCTCCCGATGCTGGGATTAAAGGCGTGCGCCACCACTGCCCTACTCCAAATGCAATGTTTTATAGGAGATACTCTCCTGTAGTCGGCACTGTGAGCCGACTGTGTAGCCGGCAGACCAAGACGGAGGCTCTAATTATCTTAAGGTCATAGTCTCATAGCGGAGTTATGACTTGATTTAGAATGCCAGGCTCTAAGGCCCATCCCCAGCTCTCCTCCAGGGTGCATGCTCT
>NC_022024.1:32953471-32959816 GCF_000317375.1 Microtus ochrogaster
AGGCCCATCCCCAGCTCTCCTCCAGGGTGCATGCTCTTTTTCCTTTCCCATTTGTACCAGAATGATGGTGGAGCCAGGGGCTTCAGCTGCAGGTGTTCCTCAGCGGGGGAGGCTTTTCTCATACCCATACTTGAATGGACACCTACCTTCCTGACTGCTGATGACTGAAGGTAGTTCTTACCTGGGGGTCGCGATCCCTTTGGGGCAGTCAAATGACCCTTTCACAGGGGTTGCCTATCGGATATCCTGCACACCAGATATTTACATTACAGTTCATAACAGCAGCAGAACTACAGTTATGAAGTGGCAACGAAAAGAATTTTATGTTTGGGGGTCACCACAACGTGAGGAATGGTCTTAAAGGGTCTCAGCATTAGGAAGGTTGAGAATCGCTGGCTTGGAGCCTCCCAGAGTGCGTGAAGGAGCGGCTGGTGGCTTCTGGTTAGCCCTTCCCCATGGAGTAAGAACCCATTCACGATCTCTGCAGGAGTTAGCTATGCCTGCGGTCCACGATGCCGGCGCCCTCCTGGCTTTCGTCTGCGGTGTGGTTTACACGTTCCTGCAATCGGTCATCTCCTACAAATCGTGTCCCCAGTGGAACAGCTACACCACGTGCCATGTCCGCATGGTCATCTCTGCCATTTCCTGTGTAGCTGTCATCCCCAGTATCCTTTCCACATGTCAGCTGGAAAAATATGGTCTGTTCTAGAGGGGGGCTGCTCAACTGGGGGTCTTGCAATAGTGAGAGACTCACTGAGTACCCGTGGATGTAATGGCCTGTCCTGTTTCTTTAAGAGATAAGCCACACCCACTCCCTCCCCAGTCTGCCAAGACAAACTAAGTGGGAGTCTAGAGCGAGGGAGCAACTTGGGGTCACTGGGTAGAAGAGAACCAAGGAAACCTTGAGGTAGCTAAACTTCCTAGGTGGGATTCTTGTACAAGACACAATCAGGGCAATCAAATATCCCAGGGGTTGGGGACAGAGGGGGTGGACTCTCACCAGAGAGATGGTATCAGTTGGGAGGAGATGGGTTACTAGACTCCATTCACTGTCTCTGAGACTTCAGGCCATGGTTGCTGGGACCCAGGAGCTCTTGCAGAACACCGTGACAACTGGAGCATGTGGGCACGGGATTTCTCCGCTTCGTTATGAACAGGAAAGAGGAAGGAAGGGATAGAGGGGAGGAAGGGGGAGAAGGGGAGGAGGAGAGGCAGGGATGGGAGGAGGAGGTGGGGGAAGGAGTCTGGGACATGCCACCCCAAGCCCTGACCCAAGGACTGACTTCAGTGATCTGCTTCTTCCAGATAGGCCCTACCTCTTAAAGTTTCCAGAATCTCTACCAATAGTGCCACCTGCTGGGACCAAGTCCCCCACAGATGCTTGAACCTTTGGGGGTTGGGATGGAGACACTTTATATCTGTCTTAGTTACTTTGTTTCTGTTGCTGGGAAAAGACACCATGACCAAGGCAACTTATTGAGGAGAGAGTTTATTTGGTGCTTACCATTGCAGAGGGTTGGAGTCCAGTGACTGTCATGGGGTAAGGAGGAGGGGACCATGGCAGCAGGCAGGCGGTCAGGCCCACATGGCACCGGAGCGGTAGCTAAGGACTTTCATCTTGATCTACAGTCGTGAGGCAAAGGGAGGTAACTGGGAATGGCAAAGACCTTTGAAACTTCAGAGCCCACCCCTAGTGATGCATTTTCAACAAGACCACGCCTCTGAACTCTTCCCAAACAGTTCCACCAACTGAGACCCAAACGTTAGATTATATGAGCCTGTGGGGGGCCATTCTGATTCAGCCTACTGCACTAACCTTAATCAGGGGCTAGTTAAATTGATTTCCTATTCTAAATTTATATCCCAGTTAAGTTGTACTTTATTTTGATGGGCGCAGATGGGCCCAGGAGAAGGTTTAGGATCCAGATTCCAGTTCAACTAAAGCAAAGCATCTTTGTCCCAGCAAGTCTGATGTTCCCTCTATGCCGCTGTTCCTAAAGCATGAAGGAGTTTTCCCTTGCCAGCTGTCCGTTCTCTTCAGAGGAAATAGGAGAAAAGTGTACAGTGCTACAGAAGAATTAGATCCAAACAGGCTTTGGGGGAAGGAGTGAAGGGGGATAGAAAAAAAGCAAGGTACACTCGAGCCTGTTGACATTTCCTTCCCACCAGTCGGTTTCACAAGCCACATGAAAATATTTAATATTTTTGAAGTGCTTGGTTAAAGACATCAAATATTGGCATTGCACTTAAAGAAGTAGCTTTGCGACATCCCCCAGAGTCCAGACGTGTTGCCCGCTGAGGACACGGGCAGTTTGACCAGCTCAGCTGTACTCAGGGAGTTTCCTCTTAAACTCTTATCACTCATGACTAAGTCAACCAAGATACGCTTAGCCTTTCTGTAGTGGCCGCTCTTGTCTTCGGTACGAAATTCACTCTTTTCTTTTTAAGCAATGAGAAAAAAAAGAAATGAGTGTTTAATCATGCTTATATATTCTGATCTACAGGAAATGAAAGCTGGGCGTGATGGTACATGCTTGTAGGTCTAGCTCTTGACAGGCCTAGGCAGGCGGATCAGCCTGGGTTCACGGGACTGGTGTCTTAAGAAAGGACCCCTTCCCTCCTGGTCTAGACTCGATGCGAGGGCTTTTGACCTTGTCATACTGTATTTTGGTTTTCTTGGTTTGGTGGTTGTCTCCTGGAGGCCTGCTCTTTTCTGGGGAAGCGGAAGGGGAGTGGATCTAGGGGAGAGGGAGGTGGGAGGACATGGGAAGAGGGAAAGGCGGGAAAACTGTGGTAGGGATGGAGTGTATCAAAGAAGAATCTATTTTCAGTAAAAAAAGAAAACGGAAGCGCTCTCTCTCTCTCTCTCTCTCTCTCTCTCTCTCTCTCTCTCTCTCTCTCTCTTCCTCTCCTGTGTGTGTTTTGTTTGTTTATTTGCTTGCTTGAGACTATGTAACTCCCGCTGGCCAGCCTGTTTCAGCCTGCCAAGTGCTGGGATTACAGGTGTGTATGATCACCCCCAGTTCCCTTTCTTTCTTTAATGAAGTATTTAAGCCAAGAAAATAAAAGCGATACCATATTCCAAGGGTGGAAAGTTTTCCATCTTTTGATCTTGTGTCAGATTGCAGGAAAGAAAATTGGGGTGTGTGTGTGTGCTATTTTGTAAGCAATGTAGTCCAGGTCATGGTGTGTAGTGGCCAAGCTCTGGGACACATCTTGTCCTTTAAACACTCAGCTCTGTGCTCACTTTGGCAGCACACGCGGTAAGACTGGGGTGACAGAGACGATTAGCATGACCCTTGTGCAAAGATGCCGTGCAAATTCGCCAAGCGGTCTATATTCTTCAGCAATTTTACTGTTACATTACAAACCCATCAACTGACGCCCCCCCCCCAAAAAAAAAAGCTGTGTGACTAAACTCTGAGCTCCCTGTTTCTCCCCTAAATAGATATTAACACCAGGTAGCCTGAGTACGCAATTTTGCTTTTGTTTTCTTTAATGTTTTGAGATAGAGTCTTGCTCTGTAGCTCAGGCTGGCCACGAGCTTGCAGCAACCCTTGCATCTCAGCCTCCCGAGTGTTGGGGTTAAAGGCACACGCTGGGATTAAAAGCATGCACCACCTAGCTGGGTTCCTCTCCTAGTCTTGGGGAAATATAATTATGGAATTTTTAGTCAAGGAGGAACTAAGCCCCAAGACTGAGGTGTGTACTAGCACACTGCAGCCTTCACTCCTAAGATAACTCCTGCTTCTCCTTGTCCTGTTTATTGTTTGAAGATGTTTGGACTTTCAAAAGAGATTTCCTTAAATCTTTAGCTTATGTTGATTGTAAAATGTAGACGTAAGGGACGTTTGTAGCGTTGTAAACAGTTTTTTTTGTTGTTGTTGTTTACAACTTCTAGAGGCAAATTTTCCTCAGCCAGTCTTGGAAT
Organism: Microtus ochrogaster; assembly: GCF_000317375.1. Taxonomy (NCBI): domain Eukaryota; kingdom Metazoa; phylum Chordata; class Mammalia; order Rodentia; family Cricetidae; genus Microtus; species Microtus ochrogaster. Next base: position 32,957,403 of record NC_022024.1, read on the forward strand.
TTGCTCTGTAGACCAGGCTGGCCTCGAACTCTGCCTCCCCTCCCAAGTGCTAGGATTAAAGGTGTGTGCCCCCACTGCCCCGACGAGGCAAATCTCTTGATACACCAACCAGAGAGTCCCAGCACAGACATGCCGGCCTCAGTTTCCCATCCAAGCATTTCCATTTGCTGGTCTCATGTCCAGGTGGTTCGTATTTCTAGCCAAGCCAAAGGGTCAGAGACCCTCACAGACGCAGGTCAAATCCCTGCGAGAAACTCCCCCGAATGGATTTCAACAAACTTCCTCCTGAAAAAGTCTGTGGCCTCCAGCTGTTCTGTGGTACTGTTTCTCTGGAAGGGCGTTAACGGCTCCTCAGAATGCCCGTGTTTCTCCTTCATATTTCTTTCACACGAAACAGCCTCACTGACTCCCGAAGAAACTGAACCATGGAGTGAGGGCAGTCTCTTTTATTCCTCTGTGTAGGCCCGGCTGTCCTGGATCCCCTTGCCTCCACCTCCTGAGTGCTGGGACTAAAGTCCTGTGCCAGCCTCCACGCCCGTCTGGGAGGCCTTTCGTTTCATACCAGGCTTCTAAATTTCTCCTGCTTATTGGCTCATCTTGCTTCAACTTGTAAAGCTTCCAAAAACTTCACAGAAGCCAGTCATGATGGTAATAGCCCAAGCCTGACTCAGAAAAAGAAAGAACAAAAGAAAGGAAGGAGAGAGGGAAAGGAAGAAAGGAAGAAAGGAAGAAAGAGAAAGAAAAGGGCCGGGTGGTGGTGGTGGCGCGAGCCTTTAATTCCAGCCCTTGAGAGACAGAGGCTGGTGGATCTCCATGAGTTCAAGGCCAGCCTGTTTGAAAGAGTGAGTTCCAGGACAGCCAGAATTACATTACGAGACCCTGTCTCAAAAATAAATAAATTAATTAATTAATTAATTAATAAGAAAGAAAGACAGAAAGGAAGAAAGAAGGAAGGAAGGAAGGAAAGAAAGAAAAAAAGAAAGAAAGGGGGAGCGGAGAAGAAAGGAAGAGAACAGAGCCCATCACGGGGTTCTTGAGACACATGATCATTATAACACTTCCCCCCCTGGACATGGTGGTTTCCTGTTCTCTGTTTTTGCCTCTGCTCCTCCCAGGGGCCGTTCTAGAGCTGGACTATTGGTCCATCACAGTACCTGCCTGGCTTTTTGCACACTTGAAATGTGGCTATCCCAAATTGAGATCTTTCATAAACGTAAAGTACGCACTCATTTCAAAGACTTGGTAAGAAAAAGGAAGGTAGTTTAGCTGACATTAGTTCCCCCTCCTCCTCCTTTTGCTCTTTTGGTGGTTGTTTGTTGTTGTTGTTGTTTTTGGTGGGGAGATTGTGAATGTACTTAAACTCATTATGTAGTTCAGATTGGCTTCCATTTCTCTTGTCCTAGCTTCCCAAGTGTTGGGGTTCCTGACATGAGGTACTACACCCAACTTTCGCTAATAATTCTTTATGTTATGACATATGAAAATGATATCATTACCAATATTTTATTTATATTATTAATTAAATTATGTATGCATGTGTACAGGTGCCCATGAGATCAGAAGGGGCATCAAATGCCCTGGAGCTGAGGTTTATAGGCAAGTTGTCAGCTGCCCAGCTGTGTGTGCTGGGAACCAGACCCATGTCCTCTGCAGGAACAGCATACACTGTTGACAGTGAGCCATTGCTTCTCTTCCACCACCACTAATATTATATTTAATAGAATATATGCTATCTACTAGTATAAAAAAATAACAGTAAGGTGGGCGGTGGTGGCACACACCTTTAATGCCAGCACTCAGGAGGCAGAGGCAGGCGGATCTCAGTGAATTCGAGGCCAGCCTGGTCTACAGAGCTAGTTCCAGGACAGCAAGGACTGTTTCACAGAGAAATTCTATCTTGAAAAACAAAACAAAACAAAAGCCCAACACTAAATAATATATTAATATTATTATAGTGATAGCATTTTAGTAAGTTGGATAAAATAAGATACAGTATTAAAATTGGTTGCATTTATTTATTTTATTATTACTTATTACTATTATTTGATTTTTCAAGACGGGGTTTCTCTGTGTAACAGTCCTGACTATCCTGGAACCCACTTTGTAGACCAAGTGGGCCTGTAACTCAGAGATCCGCCTGCCTCTGTCTCCCGAGTGCTGGGATTTTAAAAACATGAATACTAGCAACTAGGACATTCTAGTACTGTGGGACATGGCTACCATAGAGAGGCCTTCAATGAAATAACTCAGATGAAGCCGAGCTCTGTGATGAATTCCCCAACAGTGCCCCAAAATGCCAGTGCATACTGAATTAATGGTTTGTTTGTTCGTGGTTTTCTTCTGAGTCATTGTCATTCTCTTCTCTCTAGCACACCGTGTTCTCTGGGCTTTGTCGAACGGGAATTTAATATCTC
>NC_022024.1:32960787-32968440 GCF_000317375.1 Microtus ochrogaster
CCAGTGGTGAGAGTGGAGTGTTGAAGTCTCCCACTATTAGTGTGTGGGGTTTAATGTATGATTTAAGTTTTAGAAGTGCTTCTTTTACATAGGAGGGTGCCCTTGTATTTGTTCAGTATTGAGATTTTCTCTTGATGGATTTTTCCTGTAACTGATATGAAATGTCCTTCTTTCTCTCTTTTGATAGATTTTAGTGTGAAGTCTATTTTGTTAGATATTAGGATAGCTAGACTAGCTTGTTTCTTAGGTCCATTTGATTGGAAAATTTTTCCCAACCCTTTATTCTAAGGTGATGTCCATTTTTGAGGTTGAAGGGTGGTTCCTAAAAGCAAAAAAAAGAAGGAATCCGGTTTTTTTTAATCCAATCTGTTAGCCTGTGTCTCTTTATAGGTGAGTTAAATCCATTTATATTGAGATATTAATGACCAGTGATTGCTATCTTCTGTTAATTTAGTTTTTATTGTTGGTTATGTTATTTGTGTGTTTTTCCCTTCTTTTTGATTTGTTCTGTGAAATCATCAATTGTCTGCTTTTGTTGGTGCAGCCAACTTCCTTGGGTTGGAGCTTTCCTTCTAGTATTTTGTGGAGGGCTGGGTTTGTGGCTAGGTATTGGTTAAATCTGGTTTTGTCATGGACTATCTTGTTTTGTCCTATGGTGATTGAAAGTTTTGCTGGGTATAGTAGTCTGGGCTGGCATCCGTGGTCTCTTCATGTCTGCACAATGCTTGACCATGACCTTCTGGCTTTCATTGTCTCCAATGAGAAGTCAGGTGTAATTCTGGTAGATTTGCCTTTATATGTTACTTGACCTTTTTCCTTTGCAGCTCTTAATATTCTTTCTTTATTCTGTATGTTTAGTGTTTTTATTATTATATGGCAAGGGGCCTTTTTTTTTTTTGATCCAGTCCATTTGATCCAAGTAAGCTTCTTGTATCTTCATAGGGATATCGTTCTTTAGGTTGGGAAAGTTTTCTTCTATAATTTTGTTAAATAAGTTTTCTGTGCCTTTGAATTGAAATTCAAAGCACACCTCAGTGGCACACTTCCTCCAGCAAGGCCACACCCCCTACTCTTTCTAATATTATCAGAGTTCCACTCCCCGGTGACTAAGCATTCAAATCTATCAAGCCTACAGGGGTCAATTCTTATTCAAACCACCCCAGCATCCAAAAAAGTATGGCTAAGGAATAACTACATTTCCATGCTAGAATTTATTGATTTATGTGTTTCCTTTGTGGAACGGGGGACTGAACCCAAGGCCCTGTGCCTCCCCCCCCCCCCCCCCGTGTTTGCGCTCTGTGCGCTAGAACCCAGTTTGCTAGCTTTGGGAAAGGGGCTGGAGGTTGAGAATACACACGCAAACTGACACACAGACCTTTTAACACTGGTACCAAAGCCCCAAGAATGCCCCCTTTATTGTGTTCAGGGGCAGATTATATAGAGATAGCCACACCCCAGCCAAACCCACCAGAAACCACTCTCCTGCCATCAGGAACTCCTGAAGGTCTCGTGCTCAGAGCAGCTGCAGGCACTCAGATCAGGGGAAAACAAGCTGTTTACAAGAAATTCAGGATCTGGGGTCTCACTGCTCCCAGCAGCCCTGGGCTTGCCAGGAAAGTGTTCTGCAACCTGGTTGTAACTTAGCTACTGTCGTGATTGAGGGTCTGAGCTGACAAGAAATTCATATAGCTGGTTTGATTGTAGAAATATTATATTTAAATATTGTGTAATGATCGTGTTAATAGATCATTAGTAGTTAATAGTAAATAGTTAATAGTAAAAGACCTGTTTTCTTCTGCCATTTCCTTAACCATCTCCTTCTTTTCAAGTGATTGCCTGTGCTTCACTAATTTCTATAACCAAGCTGGAATGGAATCCAAAAGAAAAGGTAACCACTTATCCTTGGTACAGTTGCTGAGCCTGGGTCAGTGAGCCTGCGGCTGGTGAATCCTAGGAAGAGTCCCCGTCCTTTCTTAGAATGGGCTGGAAAACGTTGAATCAGTGTGACTTGGAATCAGCTTACTGTGTGCGCGTGAAAATTAGCTCCAAAAGACAGTATGGAAGCAAACTTAGGAACAGGAGCAATTGGCCATTTTGTACTTCTTGAGTCCAAGGCAGCTGCTGGTCTACAGACTAGGATTTGGACTCCAGAACTACGCTGGGCGGGGAAGAAGCTCCGGTGGTAGAGAACAGTGTTTGTTCATACGTGCGCACGTACACACACAGGTACACACACTGGAGGACATCATGACCGTTGAGCAACTCCGGATGTACTTCAATCCTCAGCCACTAGGTGGCAGTGTTCCACCACCAATCAAATGCAATCACCCGCTGAGCTGGGCTCAACAATGAAAAAAAAAAGATTACAAATAATAAACTAATGTAAAACTTAATAGAATCCAAAGAAATGGGATGAGCTGATGAACCACGGGCTTTGACCTTCTGTATCTCAACTGTCAGGTTCATTATCCCTCACCTCCAAGCACAGCTGAGTTCCGAGGCCCTGATTTGGGCTTCCGTCTTCCCCAAAGGGAACTTTATTCAATGGGTGTCTTGCTGCTGGCGTTTGCTGTGCAGCTGTATTTTCTTATGGTACTGAGCAGAACTGGTTGCACAATTAACACCTACAGGAGCAGAGAGACACACAAACCCAGCGGGATGCCGGGCTGGCCTGGTCTTGTCTGCATGCCCGCACTCATTCTTGGGCCATCCCTGGGAGAGCTCACAAGACCCTTCCTTATGCCCTTCGACTATGGGGTCCCCAGGGAAGGGCAACCAAATCAAATCAAGCTCTGATTTTCACTGGGGCTCAAGTGCTTGGAGGTCTCAGCTGCTCTGTGGTCCTTAATCTACCTAATTTTGAAGTCAGGTACGTTGAGTCTTCAAACAAGAAGTGAGAGCCATATAGAACTCTGGTCACGGTTGTGCGTTCCCATCAGCCCCCGGCTGGTCTCCGAGCTCTCACCGCGAGTCTTTGCCCCTGGCATTTCCTCGTGGTCACAGTCTATGTTCATTGGGCAGCTTTTTCCTCTGGTCCTGCTTCTCTCATATTTTGGGGGATTTCCTTCTGATGAGCCCGCTAGGCTAACCTCTGTTTCCTTTGGATGAGCCCGCTAGGCTAACCTGTTTCTTTCGGATGAGCCCGCTAGCCTAATCTCTGTTTCTTTGCTCTCGCTGCTAGGATTATGTGTTTCACGTAGTGAGTGCCATCTGTGAATGGATCGTGGCCTTTGGTTTTATTTTCTATTTCCTAACATTCATCCAAGATTTCCAGGTAAGCATTCATCAGCTTAAACCTTCTATGAGCCCGTGACGATTAGGATTAGTAAAAATTTAGAAAAGTTCTTGCATTTTGAAAAACATTCCCTTTTAATAATGTGCGTGTTTGGGGGAGGGCTTGTGTTGCGCACACAACTTTATTAGCTTGTTCCCAAAGGGGGATAGATCAGATTACAGCTCTAACTACTCGTAACCGGTGAAACATTGTGCTGTCTGCTGTTCGAGGCTCAAAGTCCTGTCTGTGTTCAGGTAGATCTCACTAGTTCCAAAACCCCGAAAATATGACTGTGTAAAAAACTTTGTGTTGTTGAAAAGACAAGAACTTAGCATGTTTGACCCCAGGGAACAAGTGAGTCATGGGCCAAACTGATGTACAAAGTCGGAACTCCTTTGGGGCTCAATTCAAGCGTGGCGCAATAGTGGGGTCACCTCTTAGGGGGACGAGAGCATCTGAGAATGTCATAGCTAACACGGGATTGTTTCCCTGTCTGGTGTGCTCCCCTCCCTCTCCGTAGAGCGTCACCCTGAGGATATCCACAGAGATCAACGATGACTTTTGAAAGCCTGGGCATCCTGCTCACTCAGCGAATGCCGCAGACAGTTTCTGGAAGTGGCACAGAGGACAGAGGGGCTTGGGTGTCGCCCTGATCAGGACGTATCTGTGGCACACCCGGGACTTGAATTCCATTAAGAATTTCTAGCAGTTGTTCTATTTACAAAGGTATGTTTTCCTAGAGAAAGCTCAGCAGCAATGACACTTTAGCGATATTTTTATATTTTCTAAGATACTCTTTATATGGACAAACTCATATGCAGAAAAGAAAATTTTTCCATTTTATGGAAAATAGGGGATTATTTTTGTGTAGACTCTTTAGACTTTTTATGTATGATCGGTGAAAATACACTAAGTGAAAAAATGTTAAGTTTAATACATTTTTTTAAAAAGGAGCAGCCAAATCAGGATATAGTCACTTTAAAATTTTGCTTTTTGAAAACCACAATGAGCTGCACACATTTTCATCCCAAGAGCTGTTACACAATCTAACTCATAGTGATTATATACCCTAATGGTAAAGATAGAGTTAATAAATTAATACTAAAGCACTCTGATTTTTAGTGCTTTAGACACAACGTTTTTACAGTCAAGGCTTCAAAACCCATTTACTATGCACATTCACCAAGCAGTGTAGAAGACCTCGGTCTGGAAATTCAGCCTCCCTGGCTGGTTTGCTTCCCTGACACAGCCACAGTGACAGCTCTGGGCTGCTGTTAACTGGTGGCACAGGAACTCATTCCTGGTAGGATGGGCTCAGGATGGCAGCTTAGATATCAAAACTGCCCTTCTTCTCTGTAAGCCAGTCAGCGAGAACGCAAATCCAAGACAGAGGAAGGGGGGCCTAGAAACCCAGGGGCAGGCTGGTTCAATGCCTGTGGCCGGGGTTCAGTGCACGTGATGTGGAAGGGGAGTCAGGCCCTTTCCTAAGCAAGGTCCGCAGACTCCGCCTCTTCATCCGGCTCACAACTGACTAAAGGAAAGGCCAGATGTTGTAGAGAAGACATGGCCTTGGAGGTGCCAACGAGGTCCCAAGCTCCCTATCTCAGTCTGGGAAAGTGGAGCTACCCAGGGCCTAGCAGCCCGTTTGGGCAGCCTTGGGGAGGGGACTCCTGGAGATCCAGGGGCACGTAAGTGCTGAGTCCTGCGTGGGTGAGCGCCAGCAGCCACTTCTGCCATGACGTCTTGTGTGTCCTCAAGCGTGGAGGGGTGCAAACTGCCTACCAAACGTTTGTGAGTCCGCTGTAATACAATGCCACGTTAGTCCTGGGACACAAAGACCGTGGCCTTTCGTCATCATGAAGAGAAAGGGGAGCAGGCACCTTTCCCGTGGGAACTGTGGTTGACTGAATGCATGCTGCTCTTGGCTTTGAGCAGGAACATCGGAACCTCCCAGAATGCGGGCGGCTCTCTGCCTGTTCACTGGAGACTCCAGGGCACTCACTCCTTCAGGGCGGAACATGTGCCTTAACCTAGAGTTCAACACAGTGCCTTCCGGCACACAGTCGGTGCTTAATAAATGCCCACTGAATGTATGCGCGTATGAACGAATGAACAAATCCCACAGTGACTGGGGATGTGTGAGGTCTCCGGCTTTACTTACTCTAGCTCACTAGTTATTCTGATGTTGACAGCTAGGCTGTGCTACCTAGTAACCTTGTCCATTTTGCTTTGTGTACCCTGCACACATTCCAGTTCTTTGGGCTTCATGATTCGGTGACAGCTCTCTTCTGGACAGATACCACAGCAATTGTTACACGGGCTAGACCTGTCTTGGCAAACCGAGAAGGCCCCAAATCACCCCATTCTGCAGATTCCATGCAACTTCTAACGTTATCCCCATTTTGGTGTTCTTTTTCATTTCTACAAATGTGTATTTCCTTGGAACTTCATGCCTAAGAAGGTAAAATAAAAATATTTCTTTTATTCTAGTCATTTGTCTTTGTTATAAAATGTCCCCTGGGTGCTCTGACGAATAATATTTATCTGGTTCCAGACAGTTGGGTGTTTGTTCCAAGGGTGTGGCTGGGTCTAGAGACGTGATGCGGTGGGCAAGAGCTGCCCGAACGTGAAGTCCCGAGTTCGGAACCCTAGCACCCACATAAGGGCTACGTGCCCTGGAGCCCCAGTGCTGGGAGGGGCCAGGATACAGGAGGATGGTTGTGACTGGCTGGTCAGCCGGTCAAGTTGAAGTGGTCACCGAGCAGAACTGGCGTTAGGGACTGGAGCAGCGTCTTGGTCGGTGTTTTCCCGCAGCCCCTCTTCTGGAGGGGTGAGGAGGGATTTTAGAGCCCCCAGGCCTGCCACCTATTCTGAGGAGAGGGGCTTGTCTAATAATTCCACCGGAAGCTCATATTTGAAACTTGTTGCCCTGATTGGTTAGCATGGGTCACGTGTCTGGGACGGGTTTGCTCGGATTGGTCACATGTCTACTGGGGGGGGGGTAGGGAAAAGAGCCGTTGGCATCACCCAGAATCCCTGGGTTGATGCTGGGTAAAGCTACCTTCAGAAAGCTGTAGCAACAGGCCTTGGACAGGTTGGAAAAAAAAAAAAAAGAAGAAGAAGCCCACTTACTTGAAAGCAGATCAAGCTATATAAACTATATTTACTAATAATCTTTTCAGATTAAAAAAATAAAAGTAAGCTATTTCAGTAACACATATGCCTTTTGTTAAGATCTAAGCCGTGGCTCCTATGTTTCTATCTAACCTCTGTGAAGCTGCCTAGGCTATCATCACGTTTTTCAGATAAGGAAACTAACAGAACGGTCCAGTGACCTGCGAGCAGTCTCCAGCCCCATGGCGACAGACTCCAGTCCGGGACTCTGTTTTTCCTGTCTTCTGTTCAACTGAGCCCTTTTGTTTTCCCTCTTAACACTAACAGAGGATTCCACAGAAATTGCAAATTGCAATTTTATAAACCAAATTAAGTACATCAGTGCCGAACTGTGTTTGGGTTTCCTAACATCCCTTACATGTGGCATTGTCCCATGTTCCCGTTTTTCCCCCCCTCACTTGGAGACACGCTGGTCTGGAGTTTGGGCCTGGAATGAGGAAAGGGGAGTGGGGGGGGAGATAAGTGGTCTCCGGCTCTCTCCCCCTCCCTGATTCTGGCAAGCCGGTAAGCCCAGCTGTCTCCCCACACACTCTCGGTCTGGCTCCGAGTGCCCCACATTCTCCAGCCCAGAATGTCATGCATCTGCATCATGTCGGTTGCACAAGACAGCAACCACACTGAAGCCCCGGAGGGGAAGCTGCTGGCTCCCTCTGGTCACCCCCAGCAGATCCGCGTTCTAAACTGAAGGGCAACAGAACCCCAGGCTCGTAATGGAGATGGCAGCGACCTCCGAAGTTGACGCTCAGAAAGGGCTGGAGGAGACCCCAGCAATGTGTGAAGCTGAGGCCGGGGTGCCCGGAGCTGCTGGGAAGCCTGTGGTGCAGGCTTTCCCTCTCAGGAAGCAGTTCTGTCTGCCGCCCAAGCCCCGAGCCGGCTCCACCTCTGTTCTTATCAGGAGTGGATTGTTGCTCCCCGAGCCGGCTCCACCTCTGTTCTTATCAGGAGTGGATTGTTGCTCTCCGGCGGGAATCCATTTTAGATTCATTTGTTAAAAATTGAGACAGGATCTGGTCCTGTAGGCCAGACTGGCCTGAACCCAATTTGTTAGCCAAGTCCTTGAGCTTGAAGCAGTACTCCTGTTTCAGGTACCCAAACTCAGAAATTACAGGTGTGAGCCACCAGACCCAGCTCAAGACACATTTGACATTTTACCTGTAAGACTTCCGACACAATTAATCCGGGGTTCTACCAATGACAGTTCTTTT
>NC_022024.1:32968750-32980396 GCF_000317375.1 Microtus ochrogaster
TGGGGAGAGACAGAAGCTGCCTCTTCCAGAGGAAGACAGAAAAGCCAATGACAGTTTGTGACTGTCACTCTATGGGTAGAAAAGAAATTTCACGGTAAGTGGGGTTCGGTCACCTATACTTGAAGTCCTTTGAACCACTTGCTCTAACATTTTAAGCAAACGGTGTATTACTGATTGAAGTCTTATAACAACGTCAAACTACGTATACCCCGAGCAGCCAATCACTTCGCAGTATCTACATCTGTTCAGGTTACTCCTATCCCCAAAGATAAATACTTTAAAAATTAAATCTCAGCCCCAAGAGGGGAGGAAGGGGGAGTGGAGACAAAATTCCACACATAGCTGGGAATTACTGGCAACCGATAGCTCTGGGAGAGGAAGAGCCAGTTTTTTCTAGGAGTGTAGGCTCTGGTGAGTCACGCGACCTTCATCGGAAGGCCACGCCTCCAAGAATATAGGGGTGCACAAATTGGATTTAAGGGGTGAGAATAAAAGAAAGTTGGGTGCCTAGGGAGGGGAGGGGTGAATCAGGGGGAGGTAGGGGATAGGGTGAGTATTGATCAGAAACTAATAAAAATAGTTGTGGTCATTTTGCAATGAAAATGGATAACAGAAGAGACTTTAAAAATAAATTATAACATGTATGGGGGGGCATGTGCTCAGCACATGTTGGAATCAAGGGGTGACTTTGAATATTGATCCTCTCCTTATACCATGGGATCTGGTGATCAAACTCTCTTTGATCCACTGGCCTATAGATAGTTACTTCCGTTACTTTTTTTTAAACATAACCAAAACAAAACATTTCTTAGTTTTCTCCTTTAAATGTTTATCTCAAGCACAGAAATTAAAACTATGTTTCTAAATACTGATCTGAGCCTTCTTTCCCTTGATTTAGCAAGCTATCTTGGAGATACTTTTGTTAATACAGCTAGATCTTCTTGGGGGTCGTTTGCAGCGGAGAGCTGTGTGGCACAGCTGGCCTCTTTTTTTATTTTCTTAAGATCGAAAGTGTGTGTATATGTGAGCATCGGTGTGTGGGTACCGAAGTGGTGGGAAGAGGATGTCTGCACTCGACTGTAGTAGCACAGTCTTTTCTTTCTCTACCCCTCCCAACTCCCCAGCACCATATATATATGATATAGATTGATTATATATATAAAACAATATATATTATATGGCAATGAGGAAGAAGAGGGAAAGGAGAGAGGATGACAGACGGGAAAGGAGAAAGGAGAGGAAGGGCAGAGCTTATAAAAAAAATCAAGCCAGGAATGATGATTACAGTAATCCCAGTACTTGGGAGGCTGGCTTAGGAGGACCGTGAGTTTATGGCCAGTCTGCTCTTCATAGTGAGTTCTAGACTGGATATGTAATGAGATCTTGTTTTAAAAAGAATAGTGGTATTTTTAACACAGAGATAAATAATAATTATGACTTGGGTACTTTACTCGGTCAATGAGAGCAAGGAGTTTGGGAGACTGAATTCTCCAAGGAGAAAATCTTGAGGTTAAAGTTTTGTTGTCAGCATTAGTTACTTTTACATACAGTTGGGGCGAAGTATGGCCACACGAAATCATATTTATTTATCTCAGGCTCTTTAAAGCATGCATCAATGTTAATAAATGGGCTTTTCCTGTTGTCACTCTCTCCATTAAAAGGCAGAAGCCACGTAGCCACAAGAATTCTTCAGCTACCTTAGACCCTAGAGGCCTCCATTTTACTTTCTGCCTTGGGATCAGGCGGTCCTCATCATGTGTGACCGGTTTGATTCACTTAGCATGTTGTCCCCAAGGTTCCTCTTGTATTGTGTGACAGGGTCACCTTCCTATATTAGGCCAGATAGGACCTCACTGTACAATGTCCCCCATTCGACTTCTGCAGTCACCAGGGACCCGAAGGACACTGGCTGCTCCCATAGCTCAGCTATCATGTGTGATGTTGGTGCCAACACAGACGTACAAACAGCCTTTGGTGACCCTGTTGCCAGGTACACACTCACAAGTAAAACTGTTATATAATCTTGTAACTCATGGTCCCCCCCGCCCCCTGCAGTTTGGCCATTTGCAACAGGGTCTCACACTGTAGCCTAAGTTGGCCTGGACCTCTCTGTAACCCTCTTGCTTTGTAAGTACTGAGGTTACAAGTATGAGCTACCCTGCCTGGTCTTAGCCCCTTCTCTCTCTGTCTCTGTTTCTCCTTGTCACTCTGTCTGTCTCTGTCTCTCTCCTCTCTCCAGCCCCTCTCTGCTACTGAGCTGTCCTCCAGACAGTCCTTTCAGAGGGGGCTCCATTCAGTTCCTCGACAACGGTTGTACCATTTTACGTTTCCACTGTCAGTGCTTAGGTTTGCAATCTCTCCTTATTCCTGCAGCGTTTGCTGCTTTCTCTCCGAGGATTTTTGATAGCAGCCATCAGAATGAGTGCAAGATGGTGTCTTGGCATCAAATATACAGGTTTGACACTCCGGCACACAGTGTCGTCCTCTCTGAGCCCAGAGAGCAGTAGACTTGGAGTCCTGGGCTCCAGCTTTCTTTCTCTGTCTCATTGATCAGGATATTAGCAGGACCAATGATGGGAAGACCTAGAAGGCATATTCTACCTTTTCTCCACAGCGCTTCCGTCAGGGTAATCCTCAGGAAGCTAGTTCCGGCTGGGTACCACCCTGGTCACCTGATTCAAGATGAAGAGTGATGTCCGTGGAACGGGCCAGCACATAGACCGCTGAGAACAGACTCCTTAATACACGGATTACAATGAACAGATTCGGTCTTTCATTTCTTCTTAATACTTGAAAAGCCACGCGCTGTTTCCAAGCTCCCCCCAGGGCGGTAGCAGGTGGACCTGATCCTCCATTTGACTGCGCTCTGAGCCACTAAGTCAGAGCTACCTTGAAACTGAAACCAGGAAAATCCCTTATCACTCACCAGGGGAGGAAGCACAAGCCTGTCTCCTGTTGTTATTAAATAATTACCTAGATGTTGACACACTGCAGAGGTGGTGGAAGCCGATGCACTGGCAAGGAGGACTGGGGATTAGTAATGCTCTCGGTTCACGAGGCTTATAAACGATGCAGGACATTTTTGTGTCCCTGAGTTTTGGCTTGGAACTGTCAGGCCAAGGGCACGCGTTCTTCCAACTCAAATAGCCAGGCCTTGATGTGGTAAGTAGTTAACACGGACTGTGTAAATGGCCGTGGCTAACTGGCCCAGTTCATTCTGAAGACACTCAAAAGTCACAGAACACCAACAGAGGCAGTCGCATTGGTGATCTGGAGGAAAGAGAATGAGAAGAGAAAAATGGAAACCAGAATGGCTTAGCCTTTTGGACAATCCACTGTCATCACTCGGTCTCGATAGCCAACAAGGCAGGTTTCCTCTGTAATAAAATCTCCAGGACCACCTCAATCCTGAGCTTCCGGGGATGTGTTCTTGCTTGGTAGTGTCTTCTACCTGTGTTACTAACAGCCACCACTGTGTGTCTGCTACACAATTCCTGCAGAGCCCTGGACTGCAAAGTACGTCACATGTCGCGATAACTCTCCAACTCAAAGACTTTCAAAGAGAAGCTACGAGTTCATTTTCTAGACAGTGATGCTGGGGGTGGCGCAGGCCTTTAATCCCAGCACTTGGGAGGCAGGGGCAGGTGGGTCTCTGTGAGTTCAAGGACAGCGTGGTCTTCAGAGAGAGTCCCAGGACAGCATGATATACAGAGAGAAACCCTATCTTGAAAAACAAAAAACAAACAAACAAAAAACCCAACCAAATGAGAGAGAGAGAGAGAGAGAGAGAGAGAGAGAGAGAGAGAGAGAAAGAGAAGGAAATAAAGACTCCCAGTGTGCGGCCATCTCCAGATTAGGCCCTTCTGTACACATCTTACACGCCACAAACACAGACACACATCTAACATTCTCACACGCTTACTGAAAATCCTTTGGAGGCTGCCTGTAGGCTGATGAATCCCAAACATCTCAGATTCCTGTTTATTTCCCGCCAACTTTAGAGCTCATTCATTTGTTCACCCATTCAGCATCTATCGAATGCTGTTCTGGACCGGTCACAATTCTAGAGTCTGGGGACATAATGACAAGGTGGCATTCTGCCCTCAAGATGTTTCCAGCGGAGTAGTGAGGCAGCCAAGCGAACGCTAGTGTAAAGTCCATCACCGTGGAGGACTTCATCCGTAGCCCCCTCTAACAAGAGTGGGGGCTGGTACCCAGCCTCAGCCTCAGCCTCAGCATCGCCTGGGGGCTTGAAAGAAGCGTCAGGCCTCTGCACCAGACTCATCAAATCTACTCCTGCATTTCCACAAGCAAACTGAGTGAATGCTTCTTTTTGAGACCACACTGGTTGAAGTCTGGTTTAGATCTCTAGGGACAGTCCTGCCTGGCTAGAGACCCAGAGGAGGACCACATACCCTAAATGAAGGAGGAGGTGAGGGAGGAGGTGAGGTAGGGGTGAGGCTACGGGAGGGTTTCAGAAGTGCAGAAGCATGGGGGGAAGAGAGAATGTGCTTTGGAGTAAGGGATTTAAACTTGTTTTGGGAGTGAAAGGTGTGGTGTTGGAGATACCATTAATTCAAGGAAACCCCTTGATCACATCCAGTACCTCCATCTCTGCTGGAATCCATCACTACACAGGGGTGAAGAATGAGTATTTGATTGATGGAGACGAAGGACAGAACAAGTCAGCAGGGGCAGGGAAGGGGAGGGGAACATCGTTATTAATGGATGAGAGATTGTGTTTGGTGTGCTGAAGCGTTTCTGGAAATGGACAGTAATGGTGGCTGTACAGTGTTCTCAATCCTGTTCGAGTATACACTAAAAACAGCTGCAGAACTGGGAGGGGGCCTGGTTGGTAGAATGTTTGCTTAGCATGCACGATGCCAGGGGCTCCATGCCAAGCACCACCTAAACCTGGGTGTGGTGGTGCAGGCCTGTAATCCCAACATTTGGACGGTGGAAGCTGGAGGACCAGACGTTCAAGGTCATCCTCGCTGCCTAGTGACTTCAAGACCAGCCTGAGATGCATGAGAACCTAGCTCAAAAACACAAAAACCAAACAAACAAAAAAAACAGTGGGGGGAAAAAAGGTTAGAGTATTTCATTTTGTTATACTTTTCTTAAAAATTGAGTATTTTGCTGTCTAAGAAGATCACTTTTCCCAGTTCCAGCACTACCCAGGACGTCAGGTACTTCCTGGAGCCATCTGTCAGGAAGGGCTAGTGTTGGCATCTGCACCATAGCTCTGCCCTCACTGTCCACTGAGATAGTCACCCCCTGAACTCAGGTGCCAAGGGACTTGTTCAGTGATCCAGATGATCATCCCAAGCCTCAGCAGCGTGCCTGGCCTGGCTGGAGCTCGTGTCTCATACCAACCCCTCCACCCCTCCACTCTCCTCTCTCCACGGCAGTGGTTTTCAGCCCTGGCTGCACACCCCAGAACGCAGACCAATTACAGAGGAATTTCACGGAGCTCTGCGGTTCCAGTTCAGCAAGCCAGCCTCACCTGCAGGGCCCAGCAGGCCATGAGCCCCGGGCCCCAGGCCCAGATCTCCAATGGGGGAGAGAGAGACCAGGTCTCTTACCAACTGCTCTCGTTTGTGTTCCGCCCTTCCTGCCTCCTTTCTCACAACCTCTTCCAGACCTACTGCTGAACTTTTTGTTTTTGGAAAATGTGTGCTAGCAGCTTCTGGATGCCGGTGGCTTCTGTATGCTCAGACGTTGCTGCTTCAGACAAGTTTCTCCTTCCAATTCCGGCCACGGCGCTTCATGTTTTACTTCCCTGCCATCCTTTTACCTTCACGTGGAAGCATAGACTTCCGTCACCATTTCCTTGGATCTTCATGTTTGTTCTTTAAAAACAGCAGTCCCAAGCCTGGCGGTGGTGGCGCACGCCTTTAATCCCGGCACTCGGGGGGCAGAGGCAGGCGGATCTCTTGTGAGTTTGAGGCCAGCCTGCTCTACAAGAGCTAGTTCCAAGACAGGCTCCAAAGCTACAGAGAAACCCTGGGGTGTGAGTTTGAGTACGTATGTGTTCATACGTGTGCACACACATGAGCACGTATGTGTGCATGTGTCAGATTTTTTTTTTGAGACAGGGTCTCTCATTGAACCTGAAGCCCGTTGAACCAGTTGGACTGGGCTAGCCGGTAAGTCCCGGGGACCTTGCTAACTCTTTGTCCTCAGTACTAGGACAGGCATGCTGCCACAACTAAATGTTTTGGCTGTGGGTGCTGGGAATAGAACCCAGACCTTCACACTGTGGAAGAAGCATTTTACTGACTGAGCAATCTCCCAGGACCCAGACATGACGTTTTTAAAAGATAATTTAATTTGTCACTAGGGGTAGTGTCTCTGTGTGGGTGTATATTGTGAGCACAGGTGCCTGGGAGGCTGGAGACGCTGCATCCCTCTGGAGATGGGGATACAGGTGGTTGTGAGCCTGACGCAGGTGTTGGGAACTGGGTTTGGGTTCTCTGAAAGAGCAGTACGTGCTGTTAACCATTGTGCTGTCTCTCCAGCCAAGGGAAAGGCTTTGCAGCTCTCTGCTCACAATAGGCATCTTTCCATCAGGAAGTCTCGGTTGATGATAATCGCGACACCGAAAGCCCCACATCCCTGCCACAACACCCAACTCTCGGTGTCCCCTCTTTAAGAACACGTAATATCTCACCCTGGAAGAGAACTCCAGGGATGCCCAGACTAGACCAGGAGAGGCAGAGGAGAGAGCCGGGAATACCAAGTTCACTGCACAGAGAAAACTGGCCAGGGAAGATCACAAGGCACAGAGAAGGCCCTGGGGTCCTGCCAGCAGGCCTGAGCAGACAGGGAGGTGGTGGGTGGAGTCAGATGATAGGATCCATCCAGCAGAGTCCCTGAGGATGCTTTAAAATGCGAGCAAAGGGTTGTTCGGCGCACAAGGGAGGGTGTTGTGTCATTCACGGGCCTAGGATGGGCTGTGGAATGGCCCCAGAGGAAACCCACAAGGGGCCTTCAACCAGACAGCTGGAATCCAGTCACTCTGGCAAGAAAGCGAATGATAAGGAACCTGTTACAGTTGGTGCTATTTATTAGGGTCGTGTGCAAAACATGACGGCGGGGGTGTTCTGCGGAGCTCTTATCACAAGGAAAAGCCACCCAGACCCATTTCCCGTCCGTGTTTTTCATGACAGCGGGGGTGTTCTGCGGGGCTCTCATCACAAGGTAAAGCCACCCAGACCCATTTCCCGTCCGTGTTTCTCAGCAGGATGGCTCACATGTTGAAATCTGAAACTCATTGGGTGAAAAAAAAAAAAAAAACAAAAACCCTCTGACGGCCATACCAGATGTTGCTCGTGGAGCTCCCCAAGTCCAGAAAGATGAGTTAATCCTTGAAGGAAATTATTTTAAACTTGCATCAAACTCAGCGGCTTTGATCCAACAGGCCATAACAAGTAAAAACAAGACTATCAGAAGAGCTGTGGGTGGCAGTCTTGTCTGTGAACAAGGACCAGGCCGCCGACTGCAGGCTGCTGCGCTCCCGAAAGCCTCCAGACACACATGGCCTCATTTGGTGCAATGTTGTGGAAATACGGGATGCTAAACACATGCGCTTGTAAACAATGCTCCCTCCTCCTCTAAAGACCCTGCAAGGCCACTGATGTCTCCCAGATGCCCCCCACCAAGTGCCCTCACTGGCCTCTCTAACCTGGGACCTCCTGCCCCATCATAGACGACACACATATGGCTCAGTATTGTTTTCTTTCTTTAGCTATAACATGAGTTACTAAAGGCTCCAAGCCTGTCTTATATTTCTTTGTATCTCTGAATGCCTGGTCCCCCGAGAAACGCATTATTCGCAGAAAAGCATGGGAAGTTCTGTACATTTCTAAAACCCAGTGCACACCCTGGCCTAGTGCACACATTCGGCCAGAGAACAGGTGCTTACTAAAGCAATAGAATTGTTGGTGGGCAGATAAGTTGAATTGCCACGTATATTGCTTTTCTCACTGTTGGGAGAGGGTAATGAACAGAAAAAAAGTTCCAGGAGAAAGGATTTGCTTTGGGTCCTGGGTTCAGCAGATACCTGTCTATCATGATGGGAGCCTTTGCTTCGGCCTGCAGATATCTTGCTGGATCCGGAAGTAGAAACTCAGGCTGGACCCAGGCATGGATATTCCCTTCAAAGGTCACCTCAGCGACTCACCTCTCCTAGTAGGTTCCATGTCCAAGAGGTTGTAACTCATCCAGGAACAGTGCCGCCACCACGGGAATAGTACCTTTGCGTTTAAATGACACGTAAGGGAAGAACGCATCTTTATGTTGCTTGCCTCAAATTTTATTCTCCCCTTCCCCAGAGCTTTTTTCTTCTTTGACCCCCCACTTCTGTGTCCCCCACATAAACAGCTGAACTGTCTTGTGACTCTCCAGGTTGGACTGACTCCTTCTGCTTCAAAGAGGTCTTTCCTGAGACTTTTGGTCTTGGGAACCAGAGAAACTGGCCAGTCTTCTTGCAGGGTGCTAAGAGATTTAGGAGCTGTTGGCCCCAATGTCTTTTGCCACGTGGAAAAAGTGGATCTTCAGTGGGCACAAAGCTGATGAGGAGCGAGGGAGCCAGAGAAACAAGCGAAGGAAGAGGGAAGGCCAGTGGTGTTCAGACCCCCCGGGGTTCTCATTGTTTCCAAACCCAGGCATAGTCCTGGCCATGGGGTTTCCTGGTCATCGAGTTGACATGGTGGGATTTTCTTTGAGAGCAAGGGTTGTGAGAAGGAGCTTTCTCCCAGCTTCATGGCAGAGGCTGAATGGAGTCCACGCCACTCCCCTTCAGATCTAAGCCCGTGGTCCAGTGTATATAAGGGAGTTTGTTAGAACCACAGGCAGCCTATTTGATGGTGGGTGATGGGTTCAGTGTCTCTGGTTACCATAGTTACAAAGTGAGCCTCCAGCATCAAATCTTCCTCCAGATCAGTCACCCCTAAACAGCCTGTGTTGGGTTTGTGCTTTTCACTCACAAAACTTTATCCCTTTGATTCATTGTCTTCCAGTTTTCTTCACGGTCATGGCCGACTCACCCTCCAGGGACGTGTCTGCCCTCCTTCACGGCTTATTGATCTGTCTAATCATTTAACCACTTGCTGTATCCACAGCAAATGCATGGCTCCTAACCACATCTCTCCACCCCTCTTCTGTGATGTCTCCGACATGTATTTATTTACAGATTTGCTCTTCTTTCTCTTTTTAACCATCAATGCCTTTCTCCCCCCTTCTCTTTATCCCCCTGTCTCTCTGTTTTGCTGGGGATTGAACCTGGAGTACTATGGATTACAGACAGTACTCTACCACTGAGCTACATCTGTAGGGGTGGTGCCTATTTTTGTTTGTTTTTGAGACAGAGTCTGTGTAGTGCTAACAAGCTGGTCTGGAACTCACAGAGTCACTGGCTTCTGCCTCCTGAATGCAGGGATTAAAGACATGGGTCACTGGGTGTTTTTGTTTTATCTTAAGCAAGGTCTTTTTTTTTTTTTTTTTTTTTTTTTTTTGTTTTTGGATTTTTCGAGACAGGGTTTCTCCGTAGCTTTTGATTCCTGTCCTGGAACTAGCTCTGTAGACCAGGCTGGTCTCGAACTCACAGAGATCCGCCTGCCTCTGCCTCCCGAGTGCTGGGATTAAAGGCGTGCGCCACCACCGCCCGGCTTCAATCTGCTTTCTTATAGAACCAAACACTACCAGCCCAAGGATGACATCACCCACAAGGGGCTGGGACCTCCTACATTAATGCTATTTAAGAAAATGCCTTACAGCCTTGTCTACAGTTCGACATTACGGAGGCATTTTCTCAGGTGAGGCTTCCTCCTCTCAGATGACTCTAGCTTGTGTCAACCTGACATGAAACCAGCCAGCGAAGAAGGAAAAGCAAGAAGAAAATGAAAGATAATTGAGAAGTGGGGTGAAGATACGAGGGAAGAAACATGACGGAACGTGTCATGTGAAGTAGGAAATATCATGCCGAAACCCTTTACTATGTACTTTAATAAATGCTAGTAAGACCTTTAGAACAGAACTAAATTTAAGTGGCATTTTAGGCCGTCACTAAAAGCAGCCTAGAATGGGCAAACGACATGAAACTTGGCTGCCCTCTCTGGCCCGTTCCTTCATATTGCTGTTTAATTCCATAAGTGTCCTTGTCCTCAAGGGCAGGTACCATGCCTGAATTATCTCAACAACAACAATAATGGAAGTGGTAAATATTTACTGAGTTTTCCCTATATGCTAGCCTTCTGCTAACTGGTTTGTGGATATTATCTGAGTACTCTCAATACACTTCAGCAAGGGGCCTATCGTCAGCCCTGTTTTGTACATGGGGAGTCCGCTTCCTTAGACTGATGAGCAGTTCCCCAGAGAACACAGCGAGGATATGGCCAAAGCAGAACCTGAGCCACCAAGTCTCCGCTCTTCTTGGACCGTGCGTGATTTTGCCCTCATCTGTAGGTGGAGGCAGTGGTTGCTTAATAAGTATTTGTTGAATAGAACATTTCGTATAACAGCAAGGTTTTCCCGGAACAGAGAAATCACAGTTAATGTCATGGGAACAAATTATCCCCGAAGAGGTGAGCAAAGTGTGGGAGGGGGCTACTTGCTTTCCTGGTGGTCAAAGGTAATGCCATATCAGGTTCTACAGATAACTGCTTTATGGTAACACTAAAGGTGACCTCTCTCTCTCTCTCTCTCTCTCTCTCTCTCTCTCTATCTCTCTCTCTCTCTGTATTTTCTAGTGAAGAGCCCATCACCAAAGGACTCTTGTCACCGTCCTCCAAGGAATCCTTGCCACCTTCCTGGGACTCAGTGTGCACATCTGAGTGACGATTTCTTTATGCTTCCTCCCAGCTGCTGATCTACTGTCAAGCAATAGGAATATCGTTTCCCCTTGGGAGATATAACGTCCAGAATAAATGCTCCGAGGAAGAGCAGAAAGCAACCTTCATCTTTGAGGTTTATTGAGTCTATTTCACCCAGCATTTCCCAACCCTCTGCCTTGAATAACATTGGTCATAATTAATTCCACACTTTTTCTTTTCAATTTGGCTGAGTGCTTTTGAGGGACTCTTTCTAGAATCCCATAAGTCTAGGAGATAACCTCAGGACGTGACTTCCAGTGGTTCCTCGGGGAATCAAAGGTGAAATTCTGATTTTGAAGTTCTGAGATTTGTTTTCCGGAGAGGGTTGAAAGGTTCAGCAGTATATAGGTCATGGCCAGTGTCCTGAGACGGACCATAGGGGGCACTAGCGGACTGTCATAATGGCCAACCCACGGCAGACTTGGCAAGGGAGGGCAAACCCCAAGCTGCAGTAGCCAGGGGGACTTGAGCAGTTCCTTTCCCAACCGAATGGAAAGCTACTGAGAACTAGCTGCTTTTCTTTGGGGTTTCTATTTCCTCTGGACAAGGGGAAGAAAAGGACAGAGCCGAGTAGAGAAGCATGCTCTGCCCTTTGTCCTCAGAGGCAGAAAACACATCCCATAAAGCAAATATTTTCATCCATTTTTCAAGGGTCTGTACTCACTTTGAGCCAGCTGCAGTTGGCCATGAAAACCTTATTTTTTTTCTTGATACATTCTTTTATTATAAATTAAAAAAGAGGGTGTGGTTTGCACGTCTTTAAACCTCACAG
>NC_022024.1:32980551-32985934 GCF_000317375.1 Microtus ochrogaster
TATATATATATATCCTTAATATTTTATGCTTTGACTTCTTTTAATGATATGGTGGGCTATAAGAGACTTGGGGGCAAAATGGGGACACACATCTTTCTAACATCTTTGTCATGTGATACTTATCCAGGAAGGGAGCCCAAGTTAAACACAACTTATGATGACTTTCTCCCTTTTCGGTGCTGGGGATTGAAGCCAGGGTCTTGTGCATTCAAGGCAAACACTCCAACACTGAACTGCACCCCAAGCCCTCTGGGGTGACTTGCTCTGAAATAATGTTGCCAGCAGCAAACACTCAGGCAGACGCCTATTTTCTTCCTCTGCCTTTCCTACTGATACCTCCCTCTACGTAAAGCCCTACTTAAGAAAAATATTTCACGTAGGCTTTTAAAAGCGTTTCTCCAGAAGAAAGTCTAAACAGACACTGGGTAGGGGTAGCCCGCGGACCCAAGTCGGGGCAGACCATCTGTCTCCGCCTATAGATAGTCTGTACGTGGTTGGTTCCTGGGAACTTTTGAGTTTAGAGGATTTCTGACGTTCATCTAATGGCATCATTTCTTTGTGTCTGTAAGGTGATCAGGTTAGTCAAGAGCGGCAGATGGGGACCAGCCCTACCAGTGCTCCAGGTTCTGAGTCCTGTTCCAAAGGAGTGCGGCTCACAGTCCTACGGTAGACTTAGCCCTGGGTGTTCAAGGGGCTCCAGGCACTGACCTCCACAGGCAGCGTGGCCAGGAGTCCTCAAACCACGCTCCACCAGGATTCCACTACCTCGTGAAGCAACCTGCTTTGTTTGGTTTGACAATTTTGTTTTTGTCCTACTAGGAGCTGAAGAGAAAAATGCGGTGTTTGGGCCCACTGATAGGAACATCGGGCTGGGCTGCTGCTTTCTGATCAGTCTCTTCCACTCACCTCTCACAGGAATGCTGGGAAGGGCTTGGAAGCCACAGCCGAGGCAGTTTCCACGCTTGGAAAGTTACCGGTGTCTTAGAATTCCAGGAAGTGATGAATCAGAGAGACACCGGCTAGGAAAAGCTTTATACAAAAAAGACGAAACGAATATCCGCCCGTCACCTTCCATAACGTTGGATACATTTTACTTCAACCTCAGTCACTCTGTTCTGGGTGAGGAACACGGGCCCACGTTACCAACTCAGTAAGCGGGGATTTGAACTCAGGGCTGTCACACGAAGAAGTCCTTGCTGGGAACCACTATATCAAGACTTCCCATTTTCACTTCCTAGTTCCTGCTGGTGGGGACCGCAGCACACCCTCCATCGGTGTGACACCCCTTCTCTCTTCAGAGCCCCCCAATTTTAGCCAAGTTCTAAAACCCACTTGAGTACATCTTCCCCAGTCACCAGACTGAGAAAGTTCTTCCAAACATCTCACTGAAGTCCCCTCAGAGAGGCCCTGCTGGCCCTGCCCTCGGGGGACACGGAAAATGGCTGTCAGAGTCCCAGCAGCGGCTGCTTCCCTGTCTGGGTTCCAAATTGCTTCTGTGAAAAGAACTGCCAATTCGAAACACATGCTTCCAGGCCGGCCCCACCCCAGATGCGCAAGTCTTGTTGGAGCCCCTTTCAGCAAGGAGCCTGAATATCAGAATCAGGCCCGGGGATGGAGACAGCAGTCAAGATGGAGGGAGGCTCATTGTCCACGCTCACTCCCGGGCCAAGGCTCAGTTGGATCTGCTGTCCTCAAGCATCTAGGATTGACATTTTCTATAAACACACGAAGGGCCTAGTCCCGTCGGGGTTCTGCCAGGAACTGGAGAACAGTGTTTCTTACGTGGGGATGTGCACATTTTTTATGCCTCTTTATTAACAGAAAAATCCAGTCCTTTAGAAAAAATATACACAGCACACAATGGTGTGTTGGTTTGTATCGAAAGACAAACGAAAGCCTGTGGAAAATGTAGGGGATTTGGAAGGGAAAGATCTGTGTTTAAATGTCACCGCTGTCTCTTAGCAACTGTGTAATCCTTGGCTTGACTTCTCCGAGTATCAGTTTTCTTCTCCTTGAAATAAAAAGTAACAACACCTAACTCTCTGGGCATAGGGGTATGTGCCTGTAAACCTAAAGCTTGAGAGGTGGGAGGCCGGAGGATGATGAGTTCCTGTTCTAGATGGCACAGCAAGTTCCGGGCCAGCTTGGGCTACATGGTAGGACTCTGCCTCAAAATAATAAGGATAATAATACCTGACCCATCAGGTTAAGTTACTAAGTGCTACGTAAAAATTCTATTTATTTACTGGTGCAAGGGATTGAACCCATGGCCACATCCTGGTTTGCTTTCTTTCTATGGCTGTGGTAAAGGTCTGACTCAAACTGACTTGGGAAGGAAAGGCTACATTCCGGCTCATGTTTCCTGACATGAGGGAAGTCTAGAAACTCAAGGAAGGAGCCTGGAAGTAGCAACTGAAACAGAGGTCACGTCTTACTCCTCGTGTTTTGCTCATTCTGAATTCTTATACACCTGCCCAGGGGTGGCAAGTCCCACAGTAGCCTGGGCCTTCCCAAGTCAGTCACCAATCAAGAAAATGCCCCAGAAGCTTGCCTACATGGAAGTCTGAGGGAGGTGTCTTTTCAACTGAGGTTCCTTCTTCCTGAATGCTTCTAGCACGTGTCAAGTTGACAAAACGAACAGACAAGACAAAAACAAAACAAATAAAAAACAAAGTAAACAGTTCAGGCCTTGTGCACGCTATAGACACGCACTAAGGGAATATCTCCAACCCGATTTTAGAAGGATATTACTATTATAACAAGTGCTATTACCGGAGCATCTGGAAAAAACTGTATCAGACTTTAGAGAATAGCCTTCAATCTTGCCTTTGGGGAATCTCTTCATTTATATATTAAATAGCAGCTGTTAAGATAGTCCATATATTCCTAGTCTATTACAGGCTTTGCACGTTTTAAGCAGTACATATTTTAGCTCATTTATAACAATCATAGATGGTAACCACGCTGGCTTTAATATCCCCACTTTACAGAAGGGGAGAAGTGGAGCAAATTTGCCAAAGCTATGGGCTCCCAAGTGGCTGAACCTGGACGACCTAACTCCAGAATGGACACACGGGACTTCGGGCTGGCGAGGACTTATTCCTCTGTGACAGGGCCCAAAGCAGCATGGCTTAACCTCTATGCAAGATCATTTCTTCTTTGTCCAAAGTCCAGGGCTACACAGCTCAAAACTAGGGCCCCTGCTCTACTCTAGGCTCCTCTCCATCCCAGAGCTCTCAATATATGGTCACCCCAACATTGAATGCAGATAAAAGAGCTTCAACCACCATCCGTACAGTCCAAGCAATGAGGAGACAGCAGAGAAAAGGACAGAAACATGCTAATTAGCTATTATGGACTACTCCTAAATTTAGCCCCGGGACACCCATGATCCCACTGGTCACAGTAGTAAGGTCAGCACAGACATTATTCTGCAGGGTTTTGTGAGCAGTTAAAAATCAGAGGGTTTTTATTGCTGAAAGAAGGGAAGGGTAATGAGAGGGCAGGTGGGTGTACAGAGTAACCAGACCTCCCCTGCCTGATAATTTATCAAGAAAAAAAAAATACATTGCGTTGAGCTTGCAGGTCATCTCCTAGCCAAGGAAGGTGGGGGCAGGCCTTGAAATCCATCTGTTGTAAGAGTTGGCAGCCTGGTCACAGGAACTCTGTAGTACAACTTACAGGTCAAGCTTGGGATCAACAGGTACCCACTGACTCCTTAGGTAGACTCTGTTTCATGTCTTCAGGAAACCCAGAAAGAGGAGGTAGATGCCAGGGTCCCATGGCAGATCATAGGCTCGACCCTCAGAACCTCCAGAAGGCATTTGGCTAGCAACCACTAGAGGGTAATATTGTGGTTTCCAAGGCAACGCCCATGCAACTACATATGACTGTGGTAAGGGTTGCTCTGCCCTACATAGAGGAGACAGGAAGTCACCGAGTAGGGTGAGATGATGGCTTAGGGTCTGTCTTTTCTGAGGGTGCTGCTATGTGGGTCTTAGGTTTCAAGGCCAACCTAGAGCTGGGTGCCGGCTTAGAGGTGACAAGCACTCACTGCTCTTGCAGGAGACTCCACAGGCTCCTGAATGCACATAACACACACATGTGCATTCGAGCACACCCATCCCCGTGCACACTCAATAAATAAACCTTTAAAAAAAAAAACCCCAAGCTTTGGGTGATGAGTCGTGTGGGTGGTCACACCTAGAGCAATGAATCATGAGACCATATCCTTCATAATGACCCAGACATGGCTCTCATTACCGTGCCGTCACTACGGCTGCAGCTCTGAACACGGCACGCTGCATGCATTCAATCAACATGATGGAAGGGATGGATGGAGACGAACTTGGGTATTTCAATTCTTGGGAGACCACTTCTTCAAGCACCATGGAATAATTGGACGCTAGCACAGGGGGAAGACAAATACAATAGGTTCTCTGCTGTACGGTGGTTGACCCGTTGGGTCTGGGTCCTTTGTGAGTCTCGTGACAGATGAATGGGTGGAGAAGCACAGTACGGGAGGGTGGCAACACAAGGACACAAGGCCCAGCCTCATGGTGACTTCGTTAGCATGAGTGTATGGTAGTAGCAGCTCCAGCAGAGAAACCATTGGTGCTCCTTCTCTCCCAACGTCCTGTCCCCCTAGGATGTAAAAGTAAGCTCATGTAAATTTCCATTTTAAACTTTTTTTTAAAAAACAAAAGCTCCATTTTACAGATGTAGGCACTGAGGTTAAATGGCTTGCCCCAGACTGTACAGAAAAGCGTTTTAAAACTAAGATCACACACAGGATCTCACATCTTATACTCTCTTATGTATTCCATGTCGGTAGAGTTGTAACTTGGAGCCTTCTGGGGAAGACAAAAAGACCTATTGTAGATGGTGGGTGTAACAGTTACCCGAATCTGTAGATGTGCTTCTGTCACGACACCGACATTAAAGCAAAGTTCCACTCCACCTCAGAGACGACATGCTTAGACTGACGTGCCAAACCAGGTCTGCAGAGAGGAACATACGTTGACCTCCAATGTTTGCTGTCTTTGCGAGCACACATCTGTTTTCACTCACAGGAGGGTGGCAATTAGGGAGCTCTTGGGAGCAGGCATTCCTGACCACGGGCTTCTCCCTCGGTCTGGGAGGTTTCATCATCCTGCAGGCTGCAGAGACAGTCACTGACATGTTGCCTCTTGGAGGCCAGAGGCTTCTGGACTCTTCTGTTCCATCTAAAGGGACGCTTAGTTCTTCATGACCGAGGCAGAGCCATACGAAGGCCTGGAAGAGCAAAAGGCCTCTAGGTACTCCTGTCTGATCCTGTGTCTAGGTACTCCTATCTGATCCTGTGTCTAGGTACTCCTGTCTGATCCTGTGTCTAGGTACTCCT
>NC_022024.1:32986034-32994889 GCF_000317375.1 Microtus ochrogaster
TCTGATCCTGTGTCTAGGTACTCCTGTCTGATCCTGTGTCTAGGTACTCCTGTCTGATCCTGTGACAAACCAAGTCTTCACCTGGTCTGCTTCGCCAAGGGCCCTGTTGTTAGTCTATTGTTTAGTGCGCGCGCGCACACACACGTGCAGTGGCAGGAGGGCACACTGCCACAGTATCAGAGGACAACTTTCAGGGATCAGTTCCCTTCACTCACCAGGTAGATCCCAGGGACCTAACTAAGGTTATCAGGTTTGCCAGCAAATGCCTTTATCTTCCTGGTCATAGTGCTGACCCACCTCCGCCCACCTGTGTAACTTACTTTCAGTACTAGTGGAGCCTGGTGGACTTGGAATGGCTTCCAGATTCTCCTCTGTTGAGTACCCGTGGAGAAGACATCTCACGCCGACAGCAAGGATGCTTGGGGCTCTTCAGGGAACTGGTCCGCAACCCCCATTCCTCTTCTCACCAGCACTTCAATCGGTTTTGATGCAGGCAACAGGGCCCCTGCCTCATCTGACCAATGCGACTTAGGGCACCTGGGACAGCAGATGGCCAGTCAGTGGGATTTTCAGAACGACTCTGCTGCTTCGCTCTGCTCCCTGACCTGGGTTGAGGACAAGACTGGTCTCCTTGGGAACAGGCAACTGTAACGGTGGCCTGTAACGTCTCTCCACTGCCTTGATGACTGATGGGGCTGGAAACTCTGACGTCCAACGGAAGTAAAATGTTCTCAAAGATGGCGTCTGAAGAAGTATTGGGGTGGGAATACAGAGGACCCCTGTGGCATCCTGAGATAGACCATGAAAGTCTTCCGTGGTTGACTTTATACTACATTTTGTCTTAACCAGACTTGTGATCCCCTGCCCCTGTTGTGAATGTAATCGTGTCCTTGCTATAGCAAGTGCTGCACTGTTGAGATATAGCTTGCTCGCTTTTCCTCTTCATTATAAAAGAAATATGCAGAGTCGTGGCTTAACCCTTGGGGATCAGATTTCTTTGTCCTTGGCCCTCAGATGACCTCAGCTTTTACTTTTGCTTTTTCAGATAAAGTCTCAGGACGTAAACCAGGCTAGCCTTGGATTTATGGTAATTCTCCTGCCTCAGCCTCCTGGTTTCTAGGATTATAGATACATAACCCCATATCTGGCCCGTGTTACATGTCTAATTGTTAAAACGTGTATCTCTTTGAAATAGCGGTTCATTCATTTGGGAAAAACATGGAGACACAAGTACTCTCTTACCCTCATATCCCAAACCATTTCTCCATCCCTTACAGGCCACGCTTAGAATTCCCTAGTTACAACCTTGCCAAGCACAAAGGACTAGAGAGCTACATCTCCCTTTTTATAGGGCTGATGGAAGGTGGTATTGGTTAAACAACAGATGGTTAGAGACTCGAGCAAGGTCTCCAGGGTGTAGCGGCTCCCGTGGACGTGTAGAGCTGTGGAAAGCCAGTTTCAAGGCCACGGGGAACAGGTGAAGTTTCTCCTGGCTCAGCATGGAGGGAGATATGGGTATGGAGCTCTCCACTTCCTCTGTTAGCTTGCTATGTATTTCCTTTATAATTTTTAGGTACGCTTCTTGTATCTCAGCTCTCTTCAAGACATTTATCATGAAGGAGTGTTGAATTGTGTCAAAGGCCTTTTCAGCATCTAATGAGATGATCATCTGTTTTTTTCTTTCAGTTTGTTTATATGGTAGATTACATTAACAGATTTTCATATGTTGAATCATCCCTGCATCTCTGGGATGAAGCCTACTTGGTCATGGTGGATGATTTTTCTGATGTGTTCTTGGATTCAGTTTGCCAGTATTTTATTGAGTATTTTTGCATCAATGTTCAGCTCTTAATATTCTTTCTTTATTCTATATGTTTAGAGTTTTGATTATTATGTGGTAAGGGGACTTTTTTTGTCCAGTCTATTTGATGTTATTTAAGCTTCTTGTGTTTTCATAGGCATGTCTTTTTTTAGGTTGGGAAAGTTTTCTTTTTATGACTTTGTTGAATATATTTTCTGTGCCTTTGAGCTGGACTTCTTCTTCAATTCCTATTATTCTTAGGTTTAGTCTTTTCATGGTATTCCAGATTTCCTGGATATTTTGTGATAAGAATTTGTTGGATTTTCTTTGACAGATGAATTTATTTTCTCTATCATATCATTAGTGCCTGAGATTCTTTTTCCATCTCCTGTATTCTGTTGGTTATGCTTGCTTTTGCAATTCCTGATTGTTTACCCAGCTTTTTCATTTCCAGAATTCCCTTGGTTTGTGATTTCTTTATTGTCTCTATTTAGTTTTCAAGTCTTGAACTGTTTCTTTCACCTGTTTGATTGTCTTTTCTTGGTTTTCTTTAAGGGATTTAAAAATAATCTTCCAATTTTTTTGTTTGTCTTTTCCTCTACTTCTTTAAGGGAATTTTTGATTTCCTCTTCATACAGTTATTTTTAATGTCGTTTTCTTCTGCTTCTCCTGCGTTCGGATGTCCAGGTCTTGCTGTTGTAGAGTCACTAGTTTCTGGCGGTGCTGTGCTCCTCTTTATCTTGTTGAGTGTATTCTTACCCTGTTGCCTACCCATCTCTTCTTCTAATTGGAACAGGTGAAGCCTGTGTTTTGGGGGGTCCCTTTTCCTCCAATTGGTGTAGTTGGGGGCCGTGGCTCCATTGAATGCTCCTTCAGGTGTAAGCAGGGCAGAGCCTTTGGTGATCATTCCTCCAGGTGCCTACAGGTCCAAGGCTCAGGTGGTTGCTCCTGAGGAGCAGGCGTGGCTGAGGCTGAGGCTCCAGTAGCCAGATAATTTCTGGAAGCCACTGCTGTCTCCACAGCCCTCCGCCATGCGTAGGCTTCTCCGGGTGGCTGAGCTGCTGAGGCTTCTGCTGGCTGGGAAGACACACTGGATCTTTGGGGGTGAAAAAAATAAACCTTTTATCTAGATCTTTTGGGGTGGGGAAGATCTGCCTTTAATCTGGACCACATCTTCTGTTTGCGATCTATGTAAATGACATGGAAGGAGAAAGATCTCTCTTTGCCCATGTGCTCTTGTTCTCACTATCGAGTCCATTACACCACTGGCTTTAGAGCCCACTTCTACAGGAGTCCAGTGTGTACTGAAGACCAGCCGAGGCATCCAGCGCTGTGCACAGGTTTTTATTGCTCTCTGAACCTTCCCCATAGCCCTGCAATGTGAGGGCAGCTGTCACTGAGGGCTCTGCTGACGAGCAAGGCTGTGTAAATCATCCAAGGCAAAATAAACGGGAGTGGGTAAGCCTGGACCACAACAGGGTGAAGGCAGATTGCGGAGTCCCAAAACGTCACCGTCACTGTTTTGTGTGTGTCTCAAAAGTCTCACCAAGGCTCAACGTCTCACCAAGGCTTTTATTCAGCCGATTTATCTTCCTTCGGTGAGTGCCATGTGGCAGGAATTGTGTTTCTTGTCTTCACCGCTGTGGTCCTAAAGCCTAGCACAGTGCTTGGTTCCACTGCAGGTCTGGAAACAGGAACGTGTATGCAGCAGAAAACCAACAGTCTCTTTTCTGAAGTGAATCTCTGTCTCCTCAGCAGGTCAAGGCAAGGGGACCATGACCATGCGGCTAACTATGCTTTTGGTAGCTCAGATTCCAAGCAAGAATTGTTTTATGATCAAAATGAATCGCAAGGCACGTATCACATCTTATCAGAACCATCTTTATCCAAAATGTTGGTGCTATTACTGAGTTAAGTGGAGTAAGCAATAAATTCCATGGGTCTACAGAGACTGAAGTTGGGTTTCCAGTACCAAAATGATTCTGATTATTGAGTTGGCATATACCCTTAAACATTCCGAAATCAGTGGTTGGAAGTGGCAAGCTTCTGAGAGAAAGAGAAAAGAATAGTGTGTGTGTGCGTGTGTGTGTGTGTGTGTGCGTGTGTGTGTGTGTGCGTGTGTGTGTGTGCACACACATTTCCACCCCCCTCAACCTAGCAGCTTCAAAGTCTCCCGCATCAATGAATCCCTTATGGATTACATGTTTTTCTGAGAGAAAGAGAAGAGAATAGTGTGTGTGTGTGTGTGTGCGCGCGCGCGTGTGTGTGTGTGCGTGTCTGTGCACACACATTTCCTCCCCCCCCACCTAGCAGCTTCAAAGTCTTCCGCATCAATGAATCCCTTATGGATTACATGTTTGTCATTGTGAAGTAGGACAAAGAACAAGAAAGAATTTGACTTCTATAAACAAACGAATTTTAAAAGACTGCACTTTGAAAAGTCAAACCTTATCAGAGGAAAAAGAACCCTAACATCATGGAAGTCGGGAGGCACAATAGGAAGCTAGAGTGAACGCAGCCTAGGCAACCGCACGGAGCCAACCGGAGAGGGATTCGTTTGCATGTAGATAGCACAGGTAGCTGGAGAAATGAGGGGAACAGGCGGTCTAAGAGTAGGGATGCCAGACCGCGGTGAGAGGGGCTGGTGGAGCGTGGTGCAGAATGCATCTGTGGGGAGAACATTCATAAATTCAAAGCCACAGACTCTTCAGGGCATATTCCTAAAATTTAAATATTGGAACCTGTTTATATTATTCTCAAATTAATTGTTCGATGTTCGAATTTCAGTGCCCTGGCCGGTGACCCACCAAAAATGTCCTTGTTCATTTCTCTCTCTCTCTCCTTTTTTCTTGGTCTTTTGAATGAATAACGAATGAGCGTGTCCGCTCCTGAAGCTGCTCTGAGATGTCTTATGTCATGAAGGCTGGGAGGTCATCTGGGGACGCGAGCGTAATGGGGGGCTCTGGGCCAGGACCAGGAGGTTTTCGTGATTGTGAGGCATGAGGCAACTTCTCATCCCATTAGCTGATGGTTGACTGACATTTTGGAACACGATTTCGCAAGCGGCCAGGGAAAGAAATAAAGCACATGAGAAGGGGGTACTTAGAGGATTGAGATGGCGGGACCGGCTGAGTGCTCCCAGATTTGAGGAGGATTTTATTATTGGACACAGATCCGTGGTGGCGCGCTTTCAGGCTGGATCTCAGAGGCCGAGATTGAGGGGCCTCATTTAGGTTTTTTTTTTTCTTTAAGCCAGATTTACACTGCCCTTCCCAGCACACTGGCTCTTTGAGAAAAGCTAACCTAACTCTCCATTTATATATGTATTTGGGGCATGAGGGGCAGCCTTTCCTGGAGAGCTAAAAGTGAGATTTTAGAGGAAGTTAAAGGAAATACAACTTCACATGCCCGGGGACTGTTTCCAGGAAATGCGACACAGGGTAAAAATAACTAGTTCTATGAGAGATTTCTCTCGATTGCTCCGTGCTGCTCCTGCAGAGATGTCCTCGCTGGAAGTAAGGCGCCGTGGGTGACGTACTTAGCATTTCCTCCACATTCCCGTCCAAGGCAGAATCTTGGTTGAGTGGGAATGAATCTGACTCTGTCATTGACTATGGAAAATAGGAATTGCATACTGCAAACTTTTGGGAGGTCGTTCTATCCACAGGGTGTTGGGTACAGGGGAAAGAAAGGAAGGGGAGGGGAGGGGTTCGCAGCTAGATAGCCAGGGTTCAAAGCCTGTTTGAGGTGCCTGGAAGGCTTTGGTAAACCAATTGTTCTTTCTGAAGCTCAACTCAGTTTTAAAATGGGTACAAGGTTTCTGTGAGAGACAAGTGAGATAATGTATATGAAAACTAACTGGAGGCAGGCATGTGGTAAATGCCCAGTAACCGTCACTGCCACCCGTTTTCTTTCCTGTCCCCACACTGGCCCTCATATACCTTCTCTGAAAATCTCAACCAGTGGCAGAGTATCTTCTTACAGGAATAATAATAATAATGACGATAGTGATAATTCACATAACATGGCAAAAATAAATGACATGCCAGACCTAAGCACTAACCACACAGCGGTTTTAAATTCCATTTGGGCTGGGCATAGCAGGGCACACCTTTAATCCCAGCACTTGGGAAGTTGAGGCAGGTGGATCTCTGTGAGTTTGAGGCCAGCCTGGTCTACAGAGTGTGTTTCAGGACAGTCGGGACTAAACTAATCACAGATGCCATCTGCCAAGTAAGTGAATGACGCCGGTATTAAAGAAGTCAAAGAGACTGGTATTGGCCATGGGTGCTTTCTAGAAATAGAATTTCTTCTGCTCTGAAGTCTGATAAGAATTTTAGTAAGAGAACAAGAGGAAAAAGAAGAAGAAGAAGAGGATATAAGAATAAGATCAAGCCGGGCGATGGTGGTGCACGCCTTTAATCCCAGCAGTTGGGAGGCAGAGGCAGGCAGATCTCTGTGAGTTCGAGACCAACCTGGTCTGCAAGAGCTAGTTCCAGGACAGGCTCCAAAACCACAGAGAAACCCTGTCTCAAAAAAAAAAGCAAAAAAAAAAAATAAGATCAAGCAATAGACAGTAACTGGGGAGGGAGGAGGGGACTGGCCACGCCACAGCGGTTGGGTGATAAGGGCGCTAACTAATAACTGATTTAATGACTGGGGCCTGTTGGGTCCTGATGTGTAGTCTGGAGTGGCACCGAAACCGCAGTATAAACGGTGACGGTGCTCACAAAAGCCAGCCCCAGTTGTATGGCCTCGCTGAGAGGAGCTGCCCAGGGATTGATTGGGTGGGGAGGATGCTTACGGCAGGTGTCTTACAGAGGGTTCAGTAACATCTTCCCCGTCTCACCTGGAGAGGCTGGCAAGCTCATAGAAAGTCCAGTCCTCCTGACCCCTTGCCTAGGACTCTCTAGGGAGTCGTTAACCCAAATTTCTTATCGACACTCAGGGACTTTTTTTCTAAGTCAGTAAGACAACTGCAGCCTCTTATGAAGCAGCCTCTTCTATTGTCCTAACTTGCAAAATCTTCTCTCTTTGCGTTAAAAAAATGCGTGAAATTTTTTTTTCATGTAACTTACAAATATTTAGAATCCCTGTCAAGGGAATGAAATGGAAGCAGCTGTTCCCTGTTATGCTGGCCCCCAACATTCCACACTAGAAAACAGAGTATTTGCAAGCCACACTAAAAGCATTTCAAGAAAATTCACATTTGTCGAACGTAAACAAAAATAAAGGGTGACTTTTTTTTTTTAATTAAAAAAACTCAGGATTTACTGCTAAGGAGATTGGCCCAGGAATCGAAGGTCACACAGTGAGTTTGAATCCAGATGAAAATCTGTCCTTGGTCCTGTCAAGCCCCAGCCTACCATATTTTCTATATTCGGTGTGGCGGAATAACTGGGAAGACAGACTTTCTCGGGCCTTCCCATATCCACATCCTTTGCAATAGGGCTTTCTGTTGACCCTCATTTCAGGCTAAACTGCTTCATATTCTTAAATCTGGACGGGTCCTAGGACCCAGTTGACCTTTAGTGATGGAAAAGGAGCCAGTAAAATGGTTCACTGTGTCAAGGCTCTTGCTGGGCAAGCCAGAAGCCGGAAGATGTGCGTTTCATCCCTGGAATCCAAAGCGGAGGGAATCAATTCTTGCGCGTCATCTTCTGACTTCCACATGCTGTGGCACACACACACACACACACACACACACACACACACACACATCACCACCACCACCATCATCACCACTACCACTATCATAATGTATCTTGGTCTGTTTCTACTGCTGTCACAAAATACCCAAGACTGAGTCATTTTTATTTTTTATTATTTAGTTATTTTGGTTTTTGTCAAGACGGGTTTCTCTGTGTAACAGCCCTAGCTGTCCTGGAACTAGCTCTGTAGACCAGGCTGGCCTCTACCTCCGAGTGCTGGGATTAAAGGCATGTGCCACCACTACTCAACGAGACTAATGTTTTTTTTGAGATGGGTAATTTTTAAAGATTAGAAACTTACGCCTCAAAGTTCTAGAGGCTGAGACATACCGAGGCTCATCTCCTCTTTCTGAGATGATACTTTGAAGTAGCTACTTCCTCTAGAAGAAATGGATGGTGTGTCCTTCTGTGGTATAAACAACAAAGTATTCCCTCAGGGCAACCATATGATGTAGCTTCACTCAGGACATTGTCATGTCTTAAATGGACCACTTCTTCACATGGTTACACTGCTACTCAGCTGGTCAGGATTGAAGCCAGAGTGAGTACAGAAAGGCTGCCCAGCTGAATCACGGGTAATAACGCACATGTGTGGTTTTAAGTAGGAGTCCTTTAATTCGGGCGCTCAGGAGGTAGAGGCAGGAGGACCTAAGAGCCTGCAGCCAGCATGGTCTACATAGTGAGTTCCAGGCCAGCAAAGGCTACACAGTGAGAACTTGTCTCAAAAAAAAAATTAAGCCGGGCGGTGGTGGTGCACGCCTTTAATCCCAGCACTTGGGAGGCAGAGGCAGGTGGATCTCTGTGAGTTCAAGGCTAGCCTGGTCTACAAGAGCTAGTTCCAGGACAGGAACCAAAAGCTATGGAGAA
Organism: Microtus ochrogaster; assembly: GCF_000317375.1. NCBI lineage: Eukaryota > Metazoa > Chordata > Mammalia > Rodentia > Cricetidae > Microtus > Microtus ochrogaster. Next base: position 32,994,414 of record NC_022024.1, read on the forward strand.
ACCCTGTCTCAAAAATTCAAAAAAAAAAAATTAAAAAAGCTTACAGAAAGAAATCATCCTTTATTGTTTCCCCCTTGGTTTTGAGTCAGAGTCTCTCTCACTCGCCGAGATAGGCACCCAGCCCACAAGCTTTCTGACCCACAATTTTAAAGTCATTGAGTTTGGAATGATTCATTACAGAAGAACTAGCTGATGTCCATGGATGAAAAGCTCACAGTGAAATCCATTACATGCTTATTTAAAAAGAGCTAGCTGCTATATGATGTTGAATCGACATCCCAAATGTCAAAATTTAAATTGCCCTTGCAGTGGAATGACGAGGCAGGTTCTCGAAAGGGCGGGCTGGGTTTCTATTTTTTCCCTCTCTCACTCACTTGCTTGTCTTTCTGTCTTGTGACGGAAAGGCACGAAGCCCACATTAGATGCAACCTTTGAACTCACACCAAGCAATACTTGCAGGTTTCCTGGTTCTCCAG
>NC_022024.1:32995427-32997813 GCF_000317375.1 Microtus ochrogaster
GAAGAGCAGTAAGTGCTCTTAACTTCTGAGTCATCTCTTGACTATTTCCCTGGATCCCTGATAACACGTAATGCTTAATTGAAATTATACATTTTGGTCACAGCCATGGCCTTTGTTCATTCACTGACCCCATTTCTTCTTGCTTATTTGTGTTTTGTTTTATGAGACAGGGTACTGCTGTGTAACCCATATTTTCCTCAAACTCATTATCCTTCAGCCTCAGTTTCCCCAGGGCTGGCGTTACAGGTGCATACCACCACACCTTGACTCTCCATTTCCTTTTACTTGGCATTTAGTTAGACTGAATTGCAGTTAGGTTATGACCATGCGTCTAAGTTCTTGTCAATAGTAGGTGGGTACAAAGTGATAGACATCTAGCCCTGGCCAATGGAAACCCACTACTTACTATTCCACATTCTCTGCTGTCATCTGGCAGCCTGAAGAAAGAGGACGCTGAAGGTCAGAGGAGGCAGGACTATAAGATGGAGGTGACCTAGGTCCCTGAGTTGTGACCAAAGGGCACCAAGGGCTGACTAAGACTGTCCACATTGCACAAACGCTGTGAATCAGAAATGGGCTTCAGTTGTGTGAAAACTCTGTAAGTTTGCAACTGCTTATTAGTGTTAGTTAGCTTCGCTTGAGTCCAGATGCTAAGCTCAACAGTACCTCCTTACGATCATTTTAATATTCTACTTGTATGAAGACTTCCCAGTAAGAAATATTTTGAGGCTGTCTCGGTTGTTTTATGTGAGCATGTGCTCGCTTGTTTTTACGATCAGAAAGGGCAGACTTGTCTGGGGTTGCAGCTCAGGAGCAGAGCACTTGTCTGACATGCACAGGCCCCGGGCTCAATCTCCAGCAAAACATGCACTTGTACATACACACACACACACACACACACACACACGTGCACGCACATATACACCACACTTACACACACATACCTGCACATACATATACACACATACACACAAATAACACACATGCACACACACATGTACACATACACACACACTCACATATACCAGCACATGCACACATACACAAACAACATACATGTACACATAAATACACTTACATATACACACATATGCCAACACATTCACACATAAACATACACAAACAACACACATACACACAAACAACAGACATATACACATAGTAAGAGATCAGAAGAAAAACCTTATTTAGTCTCTTACTATTGTAGTCTTCAGACTTCAAGAAACTACTAGCAGAAAAGTTAATAATTCCAAAAAGATCAACTTCTCCTAAAATGTACTTTAACAAGCCTAGAGAAAATGGTTTCCTTTAGAGTATAAAAGAGACTTGGGGGTCTCTGTCAGTGGCTGACGTGGGGTTCAGGAACTCCACAGGGTGCGGTCTATAGAGGCTACTGCTTAGATCTGTGAGTACCGGGAAAGGCAGAAGAGGAGTAAGCCTTGACTTCCCGGGTGCCCAAACCACAGATTTTTCTGAATTGTACAGAAGAGAGAGTTCTTTGGCAAGGTGTCCAAAAAAATGTATGCACTTAGCGACCATTCCTCTACTATAGAGAGGCAGGTGCACACATATCTACACACCTGGCTAGCTGGCTATTAAAATGGCCAATAATTAGCATAAGAAAGAAAAAAATTGGTAAGTAGGAAATCACAGTGGGCTGCAATGGAAAAGGCAGGTCACTGATTTTTCTTAGTCATGCCTTCCTTTTAAAACATTTCTCATTTCAACCTAATAAGGATTCCAGATCCAGACGGTCAACAAACATGTAATCTTCACCACAAGAAGGGGAAACGGAGAGAGGAATTCATCGCTCCAGAAGGCAAACTGCTATATTAGGTAAAAACCCAGGGCAGGCATTGACTCCCACGCACGCTGGAGGGTGGACATGGGTATAAAACAGGCCAACATACATGGAGGATAAATCCTAAAAGCTGTTAAACTCTCAGGGATGGGGACTTGCTATACTTTCCAACTGGTCAAAGACCCAGAGGGTATCGTGCAGTTCAAATGATCTCTGTCACAGTGGGAGCAGCAGACCCAGAGAGGGGAAGGACGTGTTCCGTGGTTGAGAACCGACCCTCCTAAGGGAGTGCTCGAACGAAGACTTAATCTCCATCTCCTGGGTTTCTGGCCCAGTGCTTTTTTTCCCCCCACTAACTCTTTTCTTGCCAAGGTGTTACTATTTCAGGATTGCCACTGGAAGGGGCCTCTCTGAGGTTTAGTTCCATAATGTGAAGACTTCCCAGCCACACAATGCTATGGACATGGGTCGGGTTTGAAAAATGCTCTATTGCCGGGCGATGGTGGCGCACGCCTTTAATCCCAGCACTTGGGAGGCAGAGGCAGGCGGATCTCTGTGAGTTCGAGACCAGCCTGGTCTTACAGA
>NC_022024.1:32997913-32998498 GCF_000317375.1 Microtus ochrogaster
TTCCACACAAAAAGTTAAAAATACATTACCCTTCATTTTTTTTTTTTTTTGAACACTTACTGTGTTCCGGGCTTCAGGCTAAACTCTTTGTGGATAGAATTCATCTGAGTCATCCGCTTAAATCCTATTGGTGTCTACCGTCAGGCAGGCACCTATGGACTAGCAGTCAATCAGAGAGAAGACATCTGATCCTCCACCCTGCGGAACTTACAGCCCAATTGCTCATGGCATTAATTTCACAGATGATGAAAACGACGTCCAGAGAGTGCCAGGGATGCCCGTCTGCACATGCTAACAGTGTTACAAGCGCTCACAACAGCCCTACACTACTGGAAAAGAAGGCATGGGAAACTTAAAGTTTTTGTTTGTTTTGTTTTGTTTTGTTTGACAGCTTTATTCGTCAAAGCAACGTGAACTTTTGCCTAGATAAAGGCACATCAATGTTTGAGCAACTTTTTACACAAGGAAAAACCCCATTTAACAAAATAGCTGTCACGTGTTTCCAGTAACAGGAGGAAGGAGGAAAAATACCACTCAAACCAGTCTTTTTGTTTGTTTTGGTTTTTCGAGACAGGGTTTCTCTGT
>NC_022024.1:32998721-33001205 GCF_000317375.1 Microtus ochrogaster
GGAAATATTCCAACAGAAACTTTCGGCTTGACTGGAATGCTAGCTTGCCCATAATTTTGTATGGATGAGTTTAGGAAATTCTGAGTTTTATGTGTTTTAAGAAAACATATATGCACTCTGTTTTTAAACTTACATTGATCACTGCTTTTGTGTTTCAGGAAGTCGCAGACTATTTCCACAGCAAATGTCTAACTGTATACACGAGAGGCAGGGGCAGAAAAGTCCCCTCTCTAGTGGAGTGGTTGGAGCTCAAGGCTAGACTCTATCTATAGGCAAAGATCAAGAGCAAAGTGCTCCAAGCAAGGCTAGAGGAAAAGGCTGATGACCACAGAAGAGCAAGTGATCCAGGAGCAGAGAAACCAAAGAGCATTCAGGTGGAAGAGGTAGGAGTCTCACATGCATGGAAACACTCTTATTTCCATCAACTAGATTTAGCCGGTATTAACATGAATCTAAGACGTGGTTTCTCTGTGTAATAGCCCTGGCTGTCCTGGACCTTGTAGAGCAGACTGGCCTGGAACTCACAAATATCCACCTGCCTCTGCTTCCTGAGTGCTGGGATTAAAGGTGTTAGCCACCACGCCTGGCCACGTGTCAATCAATACTTTTCACATCGCAGAGGTAATAAGAAGTCGAGCAGGGATGGGAACCAAGGCTCTCCGTGGTTTAAAGCATGACACGGCAGAGCAGCACAGAGTCCTATGTCATTCTTTTCACTACAAGGTGAGTACCATGTGAAGATTCGGCCAGCAGGAACTGAGGTAAAACACATAGTATAATGTTCACCCTTAGTAGATCCCTAGATAGTAGGAAAATAGTGATCAAGAGGAATAAGGAAGTATGGCTAGAGAGGACCTAGAGCATAGAGACATAATTAAGAATGGCTAGAGAGGACTTGAGTAGAGATTGAACTTGGAATGACAGTGTTGAATTTTTGTTTAGATAAAAATGGTCGAAAGAATGGCTTTGCTTTCCTTAAATACATAAATAGTAAGAATCTACAAAACTTTTACATACTTATTCAGAAGAGGACACTTTCAGTAGCTGTGAGAGTGAATCTACCCATCTGTTTAAGCCAGTCTCTTGTAAAGCAGCGGCACACACCTTGAGGGCAGAAAATAGACTTGGGTGATTTATTTCCAGTTTCAAATGAGTTCTCTAGTTAAAAAAAAAAAAGAACAAGACGGTAAAATTGTCAAACGTCTCCATTCTCTTCCTCCACACGAGCCTCTTTGAGGTCTAACGATAAAGAAAGCAGCTTTGAGATTGAGTGAAAAGCACTGAGCAACAACTTAGAGACATCTGGAAGAGGCAAGCACCAAGCCCCAGAGTTGCCAGGCTCTCGGCATAATAAGCGGAATAAGAATTCTCTTTTCTATCAGGAAAGCAAAAATTCTGGCTTCACGTTAAGTCAACCCCTTGACCCTGCACACCAGCTCTCAACTATTAAAATGACCGCTAAATTCCCAGGGAGCTAAAAATCAGTTTTCATCCATGGAAGCCTGTGTATAAAAGTACTGAGCTTCATTGCAAATATTTTCTCATCCAGGAGTTTGGAGTAAAAAGCCATCCCTAGTTGATCTGTTATAACAACAGAATATCTTGAATGACTTCCAGTAACTTTGCTTAGAAAATGTCGATGTCTCTGTGACATTCTAATGAAAGCTCAGGATTAACGTCAATACATTTCATTATTTGGCAAAACAACCCTCGCTGGCAATGGATTCCGACTGCCAGCTTCATGGATTATATTTCCCTTTCGTCGCCGTATCCTGGGTGGTTGTCCTTGCCCTCTTGGCAGGGTGCTTGTTTCTAAGCTTATATTAAAATTTGTCTATCTATTAAGGTTTAGAATGAACTAAGTGATTACTGTTTTAATCCCAAATCAGTATGTGCAGTCAGGTCTTGGCAGGACTCCGATCTCTAGCTTTTTTTTGTATATTTGATATATAAGAATGTGCTGTCATTTTTATTGGCGCTTATTCTACATATTCTAAATGTAAGAGTTGTTGCCACAGGTATAAAGACCATTATGTTCATGGTCTGAATAAAAAAATGTGTATAATGTTAATATTCTGGACTATGGAAAACCTGTAAGAAACATACATGTTTTCTATAATTAGACAGAAACAGATGATCCTTTTCCAACCTTGGGCACATTAGGATCTACTGAAAGCTGAGATTCTTTTCAAAGGGTTATACTTTTAATTGTGTGTGTGTGTGTGTGTGTGTGTGTGTGTGTGTGTGTGTTGGAGTGGGGTCTATAAACATTAGGGCGGTTGCCTACCTGGCCAGAAGTTATTAGATCTCCTGAACCCGACAGACAGTTGTGAGGTGCCCCACACTGGTGCTGAGAACTGACCTAAGATCATCTGTAAGAACAGAATGCTTTGAATTGCTGAGCCATTTCTGCAGCTCTACAAACCAGAGACTCCTTCCTTCCTTCCTTCCTTCCTTCCTTCCTTCCTTCCTTCCTTCCTTCCT
>NC_022024.1:33001720-33003094 GCF_000317375.1 Microtus ochrogaster
GCCACCACCGCCCGGCCAGTCATAGGATTGTTGATGTGAGGTAGTTTAGTGAATGAGGAGCTGAGCAGGATTTGAATTGCTTAGGTAAACACTTGTATATTCAACAGGAATTCCAAATAAATACCACATTTATTTTGTTTGAGTATTAAATAATTTTCACTTAAATGGCTTTATAGTCCCCTATCTATGGCTCTTATGAATGATTTTCTTTAAAAAAAAAAAAAGACCATCAGTTTATTTTCAAACTCAAGCCTTTGGAGACTAATATCTTTTCTCTCCATATTTTGCTACTAAGAGGTCTGGTGTTCTGCCAAGGCAACATATTAATAAATTTAAACTCGCAATTTTCCTTGTCATGTGAACATTCAAGTTGGCTCCCAATTACACAGGAGCAGCCAATGCAACAGGATGTGTGTATTGGATTTACAATGAACGTGTCCTTGAACTAATGACTTTAAAATCCCTGATTTCGTGATGTGCTTTTAATTTGTTCAACACGTGTGACCTAACAGTTGCAAAGATCCTAGCCAACTCAGAACAGGTTGACTTACAATTGAGCAACACAAAATTTTCCTTTAGTTGAGCATTAAAATACGAATTCGTCTCTAGGTCAAACATTTATTAAGCTGCTCTCTACATTCCGTCTTGCTGGCAGGGCTAGATGCTAGGGCAACACTTGCTTTGCTCCTCTAGCCTAGTGAGGAATGTGGACAGAACAATTATTAGAAGCTCGTTGGATTAAACAAGCCAGTCAGTTCCCAGTCCTTACAGTTGACAGGCTTGAGGATGCATTTTCATTCAGACTCATTTACCAGGAAATTCATTAACCACTGCCCAGCATGTATCCATGGCACTAGCTGGGGGACTCCTAGAAGTAGATTCCCCAGAGCTCTTAACCAAAGGAAATATTTACATTTCTTAAGGTTTTGCCTATAAAATCAACATAGAAGAGGCCGGTAAAGTGAGCATTACAGCTTGTAACTGGCTGTCATGCAAACCCTGCAGCAAAATCAGCGATTAAAGACAGAGATAATCTGTAACTTGACTTTGGGATTTTTTTTTTCAAAAAAAATATGCATGATTTATATTTATATCATGTTATAGAGAAAATATTGGTCTTCTCCAAACCTATAGGTTGTAGCTTTAACCGCAATCTGGTGATATTTGGAGATGGGGCTTTTGGGGAGTAGATGAGGTCGTCAGAGCGATGCCATCATGATGGGTCAGCCACCCTCAGAGCGATGCCATCATGATGGTTTAGCAACCTGATAGATAGCTTTACCATCTCCCCAGCAGTTGAGGACACAGAGAAGCTGGCAGTAGTTTCTGTCCTGCCCAGTCCCGCAGCCGTTCAGTCCCAAAGAGACACATAGA
>NC_022024.1:33003496-33004604 GCF_000317375.1 Microtus ochrogaster
CAGAATTTCCCTGTTCTCATCGTCCTGCCTCTACTTCCTGCCTGGCTATTGGCCAATCTGTGTTTTATTAAAGCAGTATAATATAAGTGACAGGGTCCAAGACCATTGTCCCACAGCACAGAGAGAAGTCTGTTATCTGAAAACCAGGAAGAGAGAATTTGCTAGAAGCAAGTAAGTCAGCCCTTTGACTTTGAATTTGCCAACCCCAGAACGAAGAGAAACAAATACCTTGAGCTGAAGCCACTCAATGTGTGACTTTTTTCCTTATGACAGCCTAAGCAGCCTGAGATGTAACCTTAGATAGTTACAGAGGTCTGTAAAAAAAAACTGTGAAAACGCCCAAACGTTATCTCTTGAGGTTTCCAAGCGAGGTCCCGCGGCTCTGCCAGGCTGGCTCTCCAGCATCTCTTGAAGAATATTTGCTCTTTCATGCTTCTAGCTTCTCCTCCCCCTGTGCTGTTCTCTTTACCCCAGATGACCTCCACAAATCTCCCACTTCTGGTTGGGAGGCACAGCCCTGAGAACCCCTCTTAATTACTCATGATTCCTTTCCCACACGATGCATCACTGTCTTCCCTTCTACTCCCTTAGGATACAGCTCCTACCTGCTCTAGGGGACTTTCCTCGAGCGCCTGTAGGACAAACCCAAGACCTACATCTTCCGTGTCTTCTATTGGCCCACTGGGGATGTTTTGCAGATCATATGGGAATAAAACTTACTGAAGGAAATTGAACGAAACGCTCGAGGCCAACACATGTTCTGGGACAAACGAGCCAGCAGTAGAAGGATGTACAATAAAATCCTGGCTTCCCAGGCTGTGGGTGGGGGCGGGGTGGGAAGAGGCATGTTCCGCATAAACGAGCTTAATAGATGGCTAAGGATTTATCCTTTTAAACACCAAAAGTTTTACTTTTAATTGTCTTGGATGGAAACATTTCCAAGATGTTCTTCTGAAATAATGCATTGTAAACACAGCCCAGTCAGAACACTTGCCGTCATTAAATGAAGTAGTGGACTCTAACCCCCAGAAGCCCTTGGGCTCTTCGGAGATATATAATGGAACTGCTTGTCCCTGTTCTAAATGGCCCCAGGTTGCCGTTTTTATTA
>NC_022024.1:33004749-33009852 GCF_000317375.1 Microtus ochrogaster
GTAAATGACATCTATTCTGTGCTCCAAATCGGCTGTTTCTCAGCTAAAATAAGTATGGAAATCAGATGCTGGAGTCCACTGTGGTTGTTGTCATGATGACCATTGTTAGAAACATGTACGAACTGAGAGCAAAAGGCTCTGTGTGTGTGAGGGCTTGCCAAGGTCTCTGTGGCTAAGTGGGGTCAGAGTCAAGGGCCTCTATGTTTGAACTCCTACTTAGATTGCTCTCGGACTTTTCTTGCTATTTCGTTCTGAAAATAAAGACAGTTGGATGTACAGTTTTCAAACAAATGAGGAACTTAGGTATGCCACAAATATTCTCTGAGTACTTGCAGAGTAAGGCACACATGCTAGGGACAATGGAAGAGACACATAACAAATAGTCTACTGGTCTTCTTATATTACACACCATAGATACATAGTTATTGAATGAGAAACTTTATAGCCTCATCGTTGAAAAGATGACACCCAAGACACACAAGTAACCTCGCCATGTAACTAGGGTCAAAATAGACCATACAAATAAAGTAGATTTGAGGACTAAAAGATTATTTCCTGCTGGAAAAATCCAGGAAGACTCCATAAAAGAAGTTCTAGTTTTGATTGGGACCTGATGGGTGGGACTCACGTTTCAATCAGCAAGAATTCAGGGAACTAAGAAAAAATACAAATGCTACAGACATGGGGGCCCAGAAGCTGGACTGGATAGGATGCTGTTGGGAGTTGACCAGGATGCTTTGGCTGGACTTTATGTAGAGAGTAGAGGAGGACACATTATGAGGCTATTAGGGTCACAGCATGGGTGGCCCTTGGACAGCAGCTAGAAGGAGTTGGGCCGTTATTAGGCAATGGGGAAAAGCGTTAGCTGGAGGTAGCAATGCCCAGAGCTCAGCGTGGGATTACCTTGGCTGGTGCTAGGCTGTATAGAAGAACGTGCTATGCATTGAAGTGATGTTCAATCCAGAGCTTACAGAGTTTGAAAGAGCAAGTTTTAGGGGATGAAGAGAGTTTGAGCTAGGGTGGTCTCAAGGGTGAGGATGCGCTGATACTTAAACATGGTTGGGGAAGTGCGCTGAGCTACTCAGAGGGTACTGGGTCCTCACAAGAAGAGGCTCAAAGGTTCCCATCTTAGTTTTGGTTCCTTTTGGACACATCTATATTTAAAAAATAAATCTTACTTTTCAGATAGTTTTCAAGCGAACCTTTATAGGCAAGCTCATCCTAGCCTTTTCCTGTGAGTCCGCTCTCTGTGTGACTACAGGATTGACAATGACGTAGTGGGCACTTCATGGAAGCTGGACCAGCTCCTTGATTAGAGATTACCAGGAAACTCCCTGTAGAACAAGGGCAGGGGCTGGGATAGATCCTGTATTCCACAGAACGAATGAGTAGGGTTTTGACACAATCCAAGGTGAAACAAGAAGAAAGTGTGTCTTGTCTTGTAAAAGGCGTGTGCAAAAGAAGCTGAATATAAACCTGGATGATATAAAGTTACATACGTGGTCAAAAGACGGCAAGAATTAACTCCCCTGTAGCCAGAGAGCACGGAAAAAGAGTGTGGGAACGATACCATATGCTTAGGCAACAGATGGCTAATACTGAATGTTGTTGGAAGCCAGTGATGGTGGGGCAATAAACCTACCAACTAAGCCAGTGCTCCACCTATAATGGGCACTCGGTCCTGTGTGCTTGATAAATTGTATGGGGGTATATTAGTTCTAAGCTCATCAGAACCTTAAGGGTTTCCTCTTGGGTTCAAATCAGCTTCAGTGGTTGGTAGAGCTCAGGTCTTTAACTGATAAAGATTCTAGAACATTAACATTGGAGCAAACATAGCAGCAGGTTTTGGTGAGTCTGCTTCCTCTTCCTGGTAACATGAAAAGTCCCTAAGGCATGATCGCTCTGGGCAGGAACATCAAGCCTCCAGGGCCAGGGCAGGGTGTGTTTGAGTGTATAACTTCTTAACTAAACCAAAGGGAAATTGCAAGGGCTCTCCGTGGAAGGGTCTCTACCACTCTTCAAAATACAATAAGTGTTTGTCAAACACAATGGCCACTAGGCTGCATGTGGTCACTGTAAATGTCAAATGTGGTGACCCCGGTGCTCCAGGGGGCTTGGTAAAATGCTTGCCTAATGAGAGTGGAGCCCTGGGTTGTAGTCTTACTACCTTATAAAGTTACAGTTAGTAGCATACACATATAATTCCAGGACAGGTGAAGCAAAGGCAGGAGAGAGTATAAAAAAAATCCTCAGCCATATAGAAAGTTGCAGACCAGCCTGGGATTCAGGAGAACACAGCCAATTTCAAAGACAGTATGAGAAAAATAATGTCAGCTACCCATTAGGACTTCGTTCCTGGTTGTCTGTTGAAATGCTGGTTTAGCTATGTTGGGTTAAATAAGTTGTTGAAGTAAATTGAAAATATTTCTGTTTACTTTGGTATTTGGATGCTACTTAAATTTCAAATAAAATATGTGGCTTATTTATAAAATTTCCATTTTATTGGGGAGAACTGCAGAAATGCCGTGTTATTTTTGGTTGCGATAACAAACAGCACCACCTCCCTGATTCTTCTCACTTTTTTTCCCTTATAGGGAACTTGCTAACACGAACACTAGGAAGACATTTGAAGCCTAATAAACAGGTTCATGCATTCTTATCTATTGTCTGGGATTGTTTATCTGCATTTCAGTGTTTCCATGGAGATCCGTGTAACTGCAAGCTTGTCTTAATGGTCACGATGTTCGGTACAGTTTGCGTATTATAAAAATTAGTGAGACAAAAGCTCTTAAAACGGCTCATTACTTTTGGTCATTAAAAAGCAGAAAGGCAGAGGGAGGGAGCTGACTTATTAATAACTTTCACATCAGGCAAGTTGTTGTCTGACATACTCAGATGGACGACTCACCCTTTCTGGAGAAGTTATTGCTAAACACTGCTCTCCTGCAAAGCGCCCGGAGCCTGCATCTGTTAGAACAGCAGCAACGATGGCCGTTTTCAAGAGACGGCGCTTGCAGGATCATTTTGCTCTCACACTGGTGAACAAAAGAAACTGTCTGAAAGGGATTCCTGAAATCAATCGCAGGGCTTCCAATTTTTTCGCTTATGGGCTAATGGAAATGTAAGGTTTGATCATCACATTGACTTTTAGCCTAATTTGCCCTGGTTTTATGAACTTTCTTGCTTCCCACCAGCAAACTCCCATGATCCCATGAATTTGGTGTATGCCAGCATTTAAGAGATGTGAAATTGCCTCAAGGATTTGCCACCAAATGGAACTGATTACACAATGAAAATTAGCTGACTGAGAATCCGAGATACCATGTCAAGAATTTACTGTGTTCTGTGGGACTCTTTGCGTTTAGGAAGTGACTTTGTTTTTTAAGTACAAATGGGATTTGTTTAAAAAGTAAAACCTTATTCAATGTCTCTGAAGTGTTAGCAAGCCAAAAAAAAAAAAAAATCCAGAAGTTAAACTCTGATGATGAAATCCAAAAGGGAGAGTTACAACCTGAGGCGTGCCTGCCACACGGAGGGTCTGCTGTACTTCAAAACAGTCCGGAGCAGTCCTGTGTGGGGACGGCCTGAGAGTCCTCAGCAGACAGTGAACCTTCTGGAAGAACACACAGTTCTTAAATACCTGTCACCAGCATTATACTGCAGAGCAAGAGGAGAAGGAAGGAGTCTCATGCTAAGCGTTTCCTACTGATACAGCAGCCATGACTTCATCGTGCAGTTAGCAGACAAGCTGTTCTCTCTCACGCCGTCCCTTCAGGAGGAGAAACTTATTTTGACTTTCTCTCTCTCTCTCTCTTTGTCTTCTACACTGAATTTTGTTACTTTGTCAACTGCAACCTCTTTGGCCTAATAATTACAGTCAACATTGCAAAGCTCTGCTCCCCAATTATAAATTATTAGTACAAATAAAAGGAGGGAAAAACAAATTGAACTATCCGCACAGAAAACCCTTCTCTGACTGAACCATCTTCCAGCCCTCACACTGAATTTCTCTTTACTAAATTAATTCTGCAGAATTTGGTGTTGCATCTGCCTGGTTGCTTTGCTGGTTTGACTGAACTGAGTATTCCAACAAGTTGAAAAATAGTTATGAATGTTAATTAAGAATAATAATTCTTTTTAAAATTTTTTATTGATTTTTATTGAGCTCTACATTTTTCTCTGCTCTCCTCCCTGCCTCTCCCCTCCCCTTCAACCCTTTTCCATGGTCCCATGCTCCCAATTTACTCAGGAGATCTTGTCTTTTTCTACTTCCCATGTAGTTTAACTCCATGTATGTCTCTCTTAGGGTTCTCTTTGTTCTCTTGGTTCTCTGGGATTATTAATTGTAGGCTGGTTTTTCTTTGCTTTATGTCTAAAACCCACTTATGAGTGAGTACATACGATATTTGTCTTTCTGGGTCTTGGTTACCTCACTCAAAATGATGTTTTCTAGATACATCCAAGAGTAATAATTCTTTTATATAAAGAAAAGAAATCCTATGGAATCTATTTTCTTCCTATTGAGTTTCAACTATCTAAGGAAAAACTGAGAGGAGACAGCACTTAGAGAAACATATGATTCTTCTGTACAGGACTGAAAGAGCCTTCAAGAAGAATATGTTTACATAGTAACATGTCTCAGAGGAAGGAGAATACAGACCATGCGTTTTACCTTTGTCTTGATGGTAAACCAAAACTAAAAAGAAGTTCCCCCAAGCTTTCAGGATTAATTCATCTTGCTAACGATAAACTCCGGGAGTCTAGAGCTGCTCACGTGGTGCCTGCAAAGATGATACTTTGGGGATGGCCCCTGTTGCGGAAAATTCCTTCACAATGTGTGAAGATATTTCACTGTGATTGGTTTAATAAACAACTCAGTGACCCATAGCTAGGCAGGATTTGGGGGGCAGAGAGAATGTTGGGAAGAAGAAGGGCGGAGTCTCAAGGCGATGCCAGCACTCAGAGGAAGCAGCATGGGCAGTAGGGAGTAAAGGTAATAAAGCCACGAGGCAGAAAGTAAATTAATAGAAATGGGTTAGTGTAAGTTATAAGAGCTAGTTAGAAACAAGCCTAAGCTATTGGCTGAGCTTTTTTTTTTTTTTT
>NC_022024.1:33010677-33045158 GCF_000317375.1 Microtus ochrogaster
GGAAACAAGTAGAATAAACAGGGGTCTCCACTTCCCCTCCCTCCTTGCCTCCAAATTCAATCCCGCATTCTCACATTTGCTGTGCCCCCCCTCCTTCCTGTCGGCCCCATCTCCAGTGGCTCATGTGAATCTTCCCCTCTATCCTTCCTTCCCGGGCTCACCTCTTTATCTCAGCCCCCAACTCCACCAGGCATTCTCCGGGATCAAGTAGATCTTCAACAAGAATCAAGAGCGTTAGGTCTTCATGCTCACTCCTCTACTCTAAATCTGACACCCAGTCTCATCCCCAGATGGGCAGCAGACCTCCCATGTGACCTTTCCTCTCTCTGTCCCCATTCTCAGCGAACTGAGCAGAGCGTGTTGGTACACCCTGTTCCCCTCTCTCCTGCAGACTCCCTCACCACCCCCATCCCATGCCTATTTCTGAGTGTCAGCTTCTAGTTTATAGAGACACATTTCACCCAGAAACCCCAAGTGGCAGTACCTGGCAGGATCCCAGGAGCATTCCCTGCCAGGCAACACACGGACACCACACCCTCCTACAAATCAGAGAGGGCGTCTGAAACCAAGGAACAAAACAGAAGTGATGTAGAAACAGCATCTATCCTTTGCTGCATCCAGGAAGCACACCTTAACATCAAGTGCTCAATATTCCAAGCAAATGGAGCTAAGAAACAAACTGGTATGGCCATTTTAATATCCAACAAAACAGACTTCAACCCCAAACCAATCAGAAGAGATAGGGAAGGACACTACATACTCATCGAAGGAAAAAAAAATCCATCAAGAGGGCATTGCCATTCTTAACATCTACACACCAAACACAAGGGGGGCCAAGTTTATAAAATAAACACTACTACAGCTTATCAGTGTATTGACCCTCACACAGTGATAGTGGGAGCCTTAGTGCCCGACTCTTGCCAATAAACAGGTCGTGCAGACAAAACTAAACCGAGAAATGCTGGAGCTAACTAAGGCCATAAACCAAACGGACCCGACACCTTCACAGACCACTTTGCCAAGACATAAAGACTATACCTTCTTGGCACCTTATGGAACCTTCTCCAAGACTGACCACATTCTCAGACACAAAGCCGGTCTCAATAGATACAAGAAAATTAGAATAAGAGTTTCTATCCTATCTGAGCCCCACGAATTAAAGCTGGATGTCAACAACGGAAACGATAGAAAGCCTACAAACTCATGGAAGCTGAGAAACTATCTACTTAATGAAAGTTGAATCAAGAAAGAAATCAAAGACTTCCTAGAATTGATGAAAACGAATACACAACATACCCAAATTTATGGGACACAATGAAGGCAGTTCTAAGAGGCAAGCTCATAGTACTAAATGCCTATATAAAAAAAATTGGAGCGATCTCACACGAGTAATTTAACAGCACACTGGAAAGCTCTAGAACAAAAAGGATAAATTACACCTAAAAGGAGTAGACATTAAGAAATAATCAAACACAGGGAGAATTCAATAAAATGGAAACAAACAAACAGACACACAAAAATAATACAAAGAATCAATGAAACAGTTTGTTCTTTGGGAAAATCAGTAAGATTGACAAACATTTACCCAAATTAACCAAAAGGAAGAGAAAGAACATCAAAATTAACAAAATTAGAGATGAAAAAGGGGATATAACAATAGAAACCAGAAAACCCAGAGATTCATAGAAGATACTTTAAAAACTGTATTCCCCCAAATTGGAAAATCTAAAATAAAGAGGATTTTTTTTTTTAGAAATATCACTTACCAAGTTAAATCAAGATCAGATAAGCAATATAAACAGACCTGCAACCTCTAGTGAAATCAAGGCAGCCATTATAAGTCTTCTAACTGAAAAAAGCCCAGGGCCAGATGATTTTAGCATAGAGTTCTACCAGACTTTCAAAGAATAGTTAATGCCAATTCTCCTCAAATTATTCCACAAAATAGAAACAAAAGAAACATTGCCCAATTTGTTTTATGAGGCCACAGTTACTCTGATACCCAAACCACATAAAGACTCAACAAAGAAAGAGAATTACAGACCAATTTCCCTAATAAACAAAAGAGCCAAAAAATCTTAATAAAATACTTGCAGAGTAATTCCAGGAACACATGAAAAAAATTATCCACATGATCAAGCAGGCTTTATCCCAAAGATTCAGGGATGGTTAAACATATGCTAATCAAAAATATAATCCACCATATAAACAGACTGAAAGACAAAAACATCATGATTATCTCATTAGATGCAGAAAAGGCCTTGAGAAAAAAAAAATCCAACACCCCTTAATGATGAACATTCTGGAGAGGGGGCTGGAGGGGTGGCTCAGCAGTTAAGAGCACTGGCTGACCTTCCAGAGGTCTTGAGTTTAACTCCAAGCACCCACAAGACTGTTTACAGCCGTCTGTACCTGTGGTACCACGGGACTGGAAGCCCTCTTCTTGTGTGCAGACAGACATACATGCAGACACAACATCGATATTCCTAAAATACCTAAATCACTATTTAAAAACTCCTGGAGGTACTAAGGATACAGCTGACATGCATTAACCTAATAGATGCGGTTTACAGTAAGCTCATAGCCAACATCTACTGAAGTGAAGAGAAACTCAAGTCTGCAAAGATCAGGAACAGGACACAGTTGCCTCCTTTCTCCACACCTCTATTCAACACAGTACTGGGATTGTTAGCTATAGCACTAGCTGCTCATACAACTAAAGAAGATCAAGGGGATACACAATGGAAGGGAAGAAATCTAAGTATCTTTATTTGCAGATGATATGATAGTATGCATAAGTGGCCTGAAATTTCCCCTGGGAAACTTGTACAGCTGATAAACACTTTCAGCAGAGTAGCTGAATACAAAATCAACACCCCTAAATCAGTAGCCTTTCTCTATACAAGTGGCAAGTGGCCTGAGAGAGAAATCAGGAAAACAACACTTTTCCCACTAGCCTCAAATAATTCTAAATATCCTGGAGTAACTCTAACCAAGCAAATGAAAAATTTGCATGAAAAAAACTTTAAGAGATTGAAAAAGATATGAGAAGATGGAAAGATCTCTCATGCTCATGGACTGATAGAATGGGTATAGTAAAAATGATCCTCCTGCCAGGAGGTGGTGGCACACCCCTTTAATCCCAGCACTCGGGAGGCAGAGGCAGGTGGATCTCTGTGAGTTCCAGGCCAGCCTAGTCTACAAGAACTAGTTCCAGGACCAGTTCCAAAGTTACACAGAGAAACCATGTCTCAAAAACTAAAAATAAATAAATAAAAATAAAAAATAAAGAAAAAGATGACCTTTCTATCAAAACAATATACAGATTCAATTCAATCCCCATGAAAATTCCAATACAATTCTTCACATATCTTGCAAGGATAGTTTTCAGCTTTATATGGAAACACAAAAACCAGGATATCTAAAATAACCCTAAACAACAAAGAACTCTGGAGGTGTTGCCACCCCTTACCTCAAACTGTACTATACAGTTATAGTAATAACTAGCATGGTTATGGCACAAAAAAGACATGTTGGCCTATGGAATCTAACCGAAGACCCAGATGTAAATCCACACACTTATGAACACATGATTTTTGAAGGGAAAAAAAAAAAGCCAGACGTATACCCCAGAAAAAAAGACAGCATCTTCAACAAATGGTACTCATCAAACTGGATGTCTGCATGTAGAAGAAAGTAAATAGATTCACATAGCATGAATAATAAAAACCCAGAGGCAGATATAGGGGTTAAAGATCAGAGAGGCAGAGCAGTAAGCCACTAGAGAGACCTTTTACCTCTACCAATGCTCAGACTGAAAGGGCGATCCTCAAACTGCCCAGACTGCACTGTGTGTCTCCACCAAACCTCAGACTCCACACTCTAGTGGATTTCAGTTGTATTTTAATAAAGAAAACTTGCCTGAGGATCAGAAAAGTAAAACAGTCACGCTGGTCAGCCTTACAGACCAGGTAGCAACGAACACACCTTTAATCCCAGTAGCTGCACTAGCTTGCCATAGAAACCAGGCGGTAGTGGTGCACGCCTTTAATCCCAGAGATTAAATATATATAATTTTATATCCCAGAGAGGGATATAAAACGGGAGGAGACAGCTCTCAGACACAGTCTCATTCTGAGGATTCCTGGAGGCAGGATCGCCATTTCGGACTAAGGTAGAGGTAAGAGCCAGTGGCTGGCTGTTTTGCTTTTCTGACCTTCAGGTTGGCCCCAATTTCTCTCTCTGAGTTTTTATTAATTGTGCTTTACCACATTCCTGTCTCTCCTTTAAATTCATCCCTCTGCCCTGCCTTACCGCTCCTGTCTCCACCTCCCTAGAGCTGGGATGAAAGGTGTGTGACTCCCAAACACTGGGAATAAAGGTGTGAGCCGCCACCACCTGGATCTGTTTCTGGATCGATTTCGTGTAGGTCAGGGTGACCTTGAACCCACAGAGATCCATCTGCCTCTGCCTGGAATTAAAGATGTGTGCCACCATTTCCTGGCCTGTAGTGGCTGAGCTCTGCACTCTGATGCTCAGGCAAGCTTTATTTATGAACATACAAATAGACTGTCACTACAGATTCGTATCTGTCTCCCTGCACAAAACTCAACTGCCAGCGGAACAAAGACCTAAAAGCAGATACGCTGAACCTAAGAGAAGAGAAAGTGCGGGAGAGCTTTGGGCGCCCTGGCCCAGGAGACGACCTCCTGAAGACACTGTTAACACAGGCACTAAGATCAACAATTAATAAATGGAGCCACATGCAAGTGAGAAACTGTAAGGCAATTGGCAACATTATTTGGACAGAGGGGCGATCGACAGAATGGGGAAATATTTTACAAGCTACACATCTGATAGAAGGTTAATATCTATGTAAAGAACTCAAAAAAAAAAACTCCCCTACATATCAAGAGAATAAATAACCCAGTTTAAAAATGGAGTACAGATCTAAACAGAGAATTTTCAAAAGAGGACTCTCAAAATTCTTAGTCATCAAGGAAATGCCAGTCAAACTTTGAGATTCCATCTTACACCTGTCAGAATGGCTAAATCGACAAAACAAATGACCGCTCATGCTAGTGAGGATGTGGAAAAGCGGAACACTCCTCCATTGCTGCTGGGAGTGCAAACTTGAAAATGATATGGCGGTTCCTCAGGAAACTGGGAACTGATCCACATCGAGATTAAGCTACAGGATATACGGGAATATATTAACCATGGCGTGATGAATACTAAAGAAGAGTTCGTATTTCGGAAGAGAGAACAAGGATACTGTTCTTGGTGTATGGAATGCTCATGGACAAAGGGAGGAAATGGAGCCTCATTAATTCAATAACTGTTGAACACCTACAACGTACAAAGCTTTAGTCTAAGTGCCAGCTTAACTGACAAGGCCAAGGTTGCAATTACACTAAAAGTCTAATTAAAGCCGCGGCATCGAGAGCTGGAGGGATGGCTCAGTGGTTAAGTGTGCCTGCTGCTCTTCCAGAGGATGGGGTTTCCATCCCCAGCAACAATGTGGCAGCTCCTGTCTGTAACTCCAGTTCCATCCTGTCCAGTGCTTGCTGCCATGACTGAGTAACAGGAACAAATCTCATCTCTTCTTTAAAAGGTGAACTCTCTCTCAGGAGGCGCGCTTTGGACATTGCAAAGTAGGTGGCCCAGGACAGTGATCCCCCCCAAACACACTGAGGTGATGGTGACTCTTCCAGGACACTGCCCCCACAGGGGAGAGGAAGTCAGGACCCTTGGCAATGTCCCTGAGTTGAGCAGAGTTCAGAGTATAAAGATACCAAAGTGGTGGAAGTCAGGGACCAGAGTATCTGGAGCTAGAGACCAACAGAGAGTGTCCTTGGGTCTTTAGCTAAAATGTAGTTAGCACGTGGGTGTGAGCAAACTATCAAAGCTAGAAAAGAAATCATGAAAGGAGCCATTGGGGCATCCCCAGAGCACACAGGGCAGTATCCTGCATGTTCCCATGGGCTAGAGAAAGCCTTCCTCACACATGAGCAGCACCCTCAAGAGAAGGAACTAGTCACGCCAAATAATCCCTAAGACGGTTTCAACCACAAAACTTGGAAGTTTCAAAACCAGGCAATTAGGCCCAAGTAACTCAACAGTCATTCCAGTAAAAGACCAAACCAATTAAAATCATATGACCATATAGAACATCCCCAAAACTGCTGGCGTGTCTGTGGGGAAATATCTTAATTGCTAATTGACATGAGAGGTCCCAGCCTTCTGTGAGGAGATGCCAGCCCTGGGTGGGCGGGCCTGGGCTGTGTGAGAAAGGCGGTTGAGAGATGAAGGGGAAGGAAGCCAGAAGAAGCTGTGTTCTGTGGTTTGGCTTCAGTTCATGTCTTAGGGTTCCTGCTTGAGGTCCTGTCCTGACTTCCCTCATTGCTGTCCTGTTACTTCAAAGAGTAAGCTACATTAAACCTGAAAATGAATGGAATGTACGCAATGTAGCTAGCAATGCTGAAGCAAGTGTGGGCAGTCCGAGTGTGGAGGTTCTGTTGAACTTGTCTGTATTGGGCTTCATGGTCTAAATTGACAAGGATGATTGACAGGTCTCTTCCTCTAGAGGGCGCCAGATCTCACTACAGATGGTTGTGAGCCACCATGTGGGTGCTGGGAACTGAACTCAGGACTTTTGGAAGAGCAGGCAGTGCTCTTATCCTCTGAGCCATCTCTTCAGCTTCATTTCATTCAGATTAAACCTGTTCCTCCGCAAATGGGTTTGGTCAGTGTTTTAGCGTAGCGTCAGAGGGTGCAAACTAGGAAAGTCAGGCATGCACTCGGGAGCGGTACAGCCGGTGCCAATCACTCTTGTTTTTAAGTTTTTTTGCGGCGCCCCCAAAATGACTTCCATGGTGGCTGCACCAGGTTTACTCCCGCCAGCGAGAGCTGGATTCATCTTTGCCACGTCTTTGCTGTCGTAGTAGTGAGCCCAGAGGCTCGTGCATTTGAACACTTGATCCCTGGTTGGTAGCACTGTTTGGGGAGGTTCTGCTGGAGGAAGCACGTCACCGTGAGGTGGCTTTGAGTGTTTCTAGTCTCCTCCCAACTCCACCCAGCTCCAGTTCTTAATCCGCCTGCCACTTGTTCACAGTTGAGATCCCTTTCCTGCTCCTGCTTCGGGGCCTGCCTGTCACAAGGAACTGTAGACTGAAATAGATCATTTATAAGTTAGATTATGTCAGAGTATTTTATCAAAGCAGCAGAAAAAAATTGACTACTTATAATTAATATTTATAATTAAAATTATTGCTTAAAGGATTTGTCGTGTATGTGTAGGGGGGCTATGGTATAGGAAAAAAAAGAATTTAAGGCTCTGCTGATTAGACATAAATTACTGAATTCAACAGAGTAAATAATAGGTTTAGGAGAAATAATAATTGCAGCTGGGAACTTTACTTGGGAGTACTTTGGAAGTCCAGGTGAATCTGTTCAGGATCAAAAGAGATCAGCACAGCTGGAGCTTGGGGGAGGGGCCTGTACATGAGATGGAGCTTGGGGGAGGGGCCTATACGTGAGATGGAGCTTGGGGGAGGGGCCTGTACATGAGATGGAGCTTGGGGGAGGGGCCTGTACATGAGATGGAGCTTGGGGGAGGGGCCTATACGTGAGATGGAGCTTGGGGGAGGGAGTGTAGACTTGAGACAGAGATTTGGAAGAATCAGCTCATAGCAGGTTAAACTAAGGACATGCATTCATAGCGTTTCAACTTACAATAGTTACTTTTCATGATCTTCCAATTTTCCTTGGAAACCTATTCACGTTGTTTATTTTGTCCTTTTGACCCCTGCCTGGCTGGTGTCTAATATTAATAGCTCCCTTGCCTTCTCAAATATTATGCTCTCTCTCTCTCTCTCTCTCTCCACACACACACACACACACACACACACACACACACACACACACACACACACCTTAGGTTTAAAGCTATCCATCCTTTCCCAAGGCTCAAGAGAGGTGCTGGGATGGATGGTCCTGGTTGAGTTTATGCTACTGATCGTTGTGTTCTACAATCCTGTTAAACTTGTCTGGGCTTCAGTAAGGTTGTTTTGTTTTGTTTTTATTTCAATGGACATCCTAAAGGATTGATAACGTCATCTTTCTTCTTCACAGTCTCTACATCTCTTCCTTCTCCTGCCTTACTGTGGCAGCCAAAATCTTCAATACATATGAAGCTGAATACCAATATTTCTGGGCCTATTGAGCCTTGCATTTCATTGTTTGGCTTATTTGTGCTGGGTACCAGGATGCTAGGCAAGCCCTCGGTCACAGAATGAAGCTCCCAGGGGGGCTGGAGAGATGACTCAGAGGCTCAGAACACTGACTGCTCTTCCAGAGGTTCCTAGTTCAATTCTCAGCAACCACATGGTGGGTGGCGTGGCTTACAACCATCTGTAATGAGATCTGGTGCCCTCTTCTGGCCTGGAATCATACATGCAGACAGAACACTGTATACATAATAAATAAATAAATCTCAAAAAAAAAAAAAAAAGAATGAAGCTCCCAGCCTGGTTAAAATGATAAAGTAAGTATTGGCTGATTTTCAAGTGGAATCTGTTCTTGTATTTGTGGGATAAATGCTACTTGAATGAATTGTTAACCAATAGATTTTATTTTAGCACCATCTAAAATGTATAGAGTTAGTATACACAGACCTATAAATTCACCTCATGCCTCATCACAGCTTCCCATATTTTTAAGATCTTGCTTTAGTGATACATTTGTTAAATTAATAAACCAATATTAATGTATTATTTTTAACTAACCTACAGATTATATTGAGATCTGCTCTGCTGGGCAGTTCTATGGATTTTGGCAAATATACACTAGTTCTGCACACGATAGCTTCAGTTTCTTCAGGATCCCTGTGGTTGGGAGTCGTTCTTCTACAACGCCTGTCAGCTTGGGTTCAGCTGTGATGACAGAAACGATGTCTTGTCTCACCGATCTTCTCGGGTGGTCTTTCACGGCTCGATATCCTCTTTGAAGTCTTGGAGATGAGAGCAGACAACACGGAATTCGGGCAGATCTGGGCAGTCCAGGGCACCCCGAGTCAAACGTCTTTATCTGCCCCGTGTATTGCATCCCTCATTTCTACTTCTGGCTCCACTAACACCTGTAGTGAATAGTTCTGAGCTCTTATTTACTCACAGCAACACTTATCCAGGTATTTCATTCCGGCTACAGTTTCACGATCATCTTCACGGCTTGGGAAGCTCGTTTTCTCATAGAAAAGCGCATCCCAGAAGCGCAGGGGCAGCTACTGTCCTTGCAAGCCACTCTTTCCCCGATGGGCTCTAGAAATTGCCTCGGGACCTCAGTTCTAACCAACTCCCTCTTAGAATGTTTATTAAATCACCTTAGTGTTTGTAGCACTCGTAGCAATTTAGGTCTTTCTGGTTTTAATTAGAGCATTTTATTTGGTTAACAAAAAATACTGGAAGCTTATAAACGCTTTATTTTTTTAACAGAAGAAGGCTGGGGTAGGTGTGTGGCCACTGGATGACACAGTCACTAAGCACAGCGTTCAGACTCTTCCACAGACTATAAACATTCACACATTTTTGTGATCCTCATCCACAGTTCAACTCAGTCGCTGAAAGAAGAGTCACTGTCTGAACTTTCTTCTATGGCTTTTTCAGTTGCACCATTGGGCACCGGAGCATCTGGCTTCCTGGAAAAAAAAGGCGGGGGGGATTTAAAGATTTTCCCAACCGAAGACAAGCTTACAAACTGTGAATTAGGTTCATCGTGCAGTACTGTTTGTTGCTAATAAACCTGCTGGGTCTGCGTGTTTACAGGACCCTCCGGTACTGCGCCCCAGGGCGCTGCCTCTGACTTCGGCACGCCAGGCGGGGATGAACTGCTCTAGCTCCGCCGGGGCCACAGCTCTCCTGCCAGCCCTTCCGCTGCTTCTCCTTCAGCACTCTGCGTCGCAGTGCCATGGAGACTGAGATGCGAGGTGGACCGGCTGGCATGCCTGGCGTGGAGTCCCTGCAGCCTCAAGTGCACACTGAGGCACGGATGGGAAAGTGAGGAATGGAAAGACAAACGGAAGCTCTGGAAACCCAGAAGCAGAAAGGAGCTCGAGAACGGCTAAGAAGCAGAGGCCAAGTGGGAGCGCTGTGGGAAGGGGTGCAGAGTTGTGGGGAGGGGGCAGCATGGTCAGAGCAGGCTCTTAATGTCCATCGGGTGTTTTCACTTAGTTTTTGTTCTTGGGCTTTTCTCTAGAGAACGAGTATAAAAAGTCTGAGTTGGAAAAAAAAAAAAAGCCTCAAAAAAAAAATCTCAAAGAGAGCGCATCAGGGAACACCAACTGCTTAAGCCCCAAGTTCGTGTGGTATAATAAACAAAAATGAAAAATTATAATACTACTAAAAGTCATGGTGAGGGCTGGACGGATGGCTCAGGTGATAAAGCATTTGCCTTGCAAGCGAGAGGACCTGAGTTTGGATCCCACACCATGCAGAATATTTATGCAAATTTCCATATGATTCATACATGTCAATTACCACTTTTGAGCATATTACCAGAATAGCAAAATTTAGCTATCTGAGCTATCTGCAGCACTGTCTGCACACCCCTGTTTATCACTACCCTACTGACAAGTTGTGGAGCCAGTCTCGCTGGTTATCAGTGGACTGATGAATAAAATGTACAAGGAACTGGAGGCTACCGTGTTAAATGAAATAAAAAAGCCCCTCAAAGACAGTATCATGCTTTCTCATGTGGAATCTGGGAAGACATGATAATAAACCAGGACTCTTAGCAAGGAGAGGAAAAAGGAAAGCAGAATAAGAGAGAGCAACAGGGGGTGCGTGTGTGATCGAAATGCATTATTTTTTGCAATTGACATGTTAATAAAAGAGAAAAATGCTGTACGTGCTGTCATTCACGGATCCACATGATGCTGCACTGTACAGAAGAAGGGAGGAGATGTACTTTCTTCTTCCACATGTGGATGCCCACTTCCCCCATTTATTAAGGAGGATGTTTATTCTCTAATGTATATTTTTGTCATCTTTGTCACAAACCAGGTGGCTGCTGCTACATGGGTTTACACCCGTGAGTCCTCTGCTCTGTTCCACTGATCTATGTGTCACTACTAAGGCTCTCAGTATAAACTGGAGTCAGGAATGGCGATGCCTCCAGCGTCACTCCCTTCGCTGCTGATTGTTTTCATACCCAGAATGTTTTGTACAAATCTTAAGATGGTTTTCTCCTTCTCTGAAGAACGCTATTGAAACTCTGACTGAGGGACTCATAAATCACATCGAATCTGTAGACTGAGGTGGGAGGTCGACCATTTTCCTAACTGTCATTTCCCCAATCCCATCCACTTTGTATTTCAGTCACTCCATGACAGCAAGACATTTCTTTTCCTGGGGACTCGAGACGTGTATGTTTCTTTAGAAGCCAGCTTTGGGTTATGGAGCAGAAGCAGCTTGATTTTATTCAGTGGTAAAAACTAAAATCTTCCTGATGGCGTTGGATTCACAGGAGAGAGCTGAGCAGTAGGAGGCAGACAGTGTAAGGTGGTGAGGAGGACGACCACAGTCACCAGCCCTGAGAGGAGAGAGCTGAGCAGTAGGAGGCAGACGGTGTAAGGTGGTGGGGAGGAGGGGAGGACGTCCACAGTCACCAGCCGAGCCTCCGAGCCTCCGGTTCCTGTCCACTGTCTGCACCTCTCAGCTATAGGCCACTAACTTCCCTTTTTGCTCAAGCTAGCTTAAATGGGTTTTATAATTTTGGAGATGAAGACAGTTTAGAACACACATATATTGTTGATTTAATATTTCTTTGTTAAAAGAAGATTTAACTTTGTGTTTAAAACCTTAAGCACTTAAAGGATATAAAAATCAAATAAACATTCTTTGGGGAAATGTGCAGACAGTTTGAAATCACTTTTTAATTTTCTTTACAAAGCAGTTCAATTTAATTTAAACTGTGTTCCAAAACAGTGTTAGAAAACCTATGGCTGAGCAGGAGGTGATGGAGAGGCTGGCCTATTTACCCAAGTGTATATGGACATGTTAAAATTAGAAAAGACGTTATAAACATGAGAGAAAGTTGGTATACATACATGTAAAAAAATCATAGAAGATTTCATAAGTTTGAGAGGGAGTTTGTGGGTACATAAGTAGAAATGATTAAAAAAAGACACCACTGATCACTAATTAAGAAAATGCCCTATAGCCAGATCTCACGGAGGCATTTTCTCAGTTGAAGCTCCCTCCTCTCTGATGACTCTAGCTTGTGTCAAGTTGACTTTAGCTAAAACCAGCCAGGACAGGTGGGATGGAGCCCAGGTGAACAGACCTGACTAGCTAAAACCAGCCAGGACAGGTGGGATGGAGCCCAGGTGAACAGACCTGACTAGCTAAAACCAGCCAGGACAGGTCGGATGGAGCCCAGGTGAACAGATCTGACTAGCTTGCTCAGCTTCAGATCTGATCCCCAACACAGAGTAAATAATCAGTCTGTTCTCTGCTATATAACTGGAAACAGAGATTTTCAGTTTGAAAAAGCAGAGTATACTTCTAAAAGGTCATATTCTGCATATGAAATATGTCCGTTGAAAACATGATGGTATACATAGGCAACTCAGGAGTATAAACAAGTTGTGGCCCCAAAGCTTGGTAGAGCCATGGTTTGGAACATTCACAAACCACAGCAGCATTCATTAAACACTCACTGCTTGTCCAGAGCTCTACCGAGCACGTGCATCACTGCTGAGGGGCCGGGCCGTTCTAGTTTCCATTTCACAGATCAATCCGTGGTTCAGAGATAGAAAGTGGCAGGGCGAACTGTCACCCTGGCTGCCTCCGGCTGGCTGTCTCTAGTCTAATGTAGCCCGAGTCTCCCTCACCATGAACTTGCTCCTGAGACGCATGGGACCAAAGGCCAATCTGTCTGTCATCCTAGATGAACAGATGTAGTCATGACTGGGTAATTCTGACATTAGTTCTGAGACACGAGGGGTGAAACTTCTGTTTCCTGGTACAGAAATCTAGGCATTGATTCAAAGTTTTAAAAGTATGATTTACTCATTCTGTATTTCTGGGACAACATTAAAGCAGATGGATCTCTGAATAGAGGTTAATTAAGTTTCAATTTCACCTTAAACTAAGGAAGACAGTGACATCCCCACGTCTTTTTTATGTCAGTAGCACCAAAACTAATCTTGAGAAGCAGGGGATTTAAAAAAAAAGTAATTAAAACAATCAGAAGCATCAAACAAATACTTGTTTGGTAATTATCAAACATTTTCATCAGTTTTGTAGACATCTCAAATTCAAGGATGGGCATAATTTTGCAGTAAATTGCCAGGCTTCCTCATGCAAACTTTCCTTTGAGACAGTGTGTGTTCTGTCCCCAGCTCTGGACGTTCAGCAGCCAGTCTGACATGCTTAGAGACCGGGTTGTTTCTCCCTCAACTCCAGTTCTGCTCTCTGTCCAGATCAGACAGATCTAGACCAGCTTTTCTAACAGTTATACGAGTTTGCCTTACTACCTGGAGCTGATAAAAACAGAAAGTGTGTGTTTATACTCTTAAAGAAAAGACAATCAGGACGCTCTTTACTCAAAGTTCTTGGAAGAGGCTTATTTTGTACCTTTGATTCTAAATAAAACTACATTCCCCTTGGATGGTACATTTCCTTCTTGAACACCATGTCAAACTTCTCTCCTTGAGTGAAGGTCCCTACCTTGTGTAACTCGGATTCCACAGCCCCAGACTTCCTCTGTGAACAGGGTTGCTGCTACATCACCATAAGCTTATGGAGACGTTGTAGCGGTGACTGCATAAGTGAGTCAGTCCACCCCAGCCAGTGCCCCTGGTGGCCAGTGGCCTGTACCTATGAGGTAATGGGCCAGAAGGCAGCCTCTCGGCTGTGGTTGAGAAGCAGCCTTTCGGTAAGGCCATGCTGTTACTGGAATCCTACCCTACAACTTGGCATCCACCTCACATCTGAATGTTTTTCAGCATTTACAGACAATGACATACACCATGCCATTGCTAAGGGGGCTATAAGAGCACACTGGGTGTGTGTGGGCTTCTCCGCTGGATAACCGCTTACAGATCCCTTAGGGTGACAATATCCAACACTCTTGAGGAATAAGGAGTTACCTAGGCCAATAAGATAGGGGAAAGGGGTTCCAAGGAGAGTTAAAACCGTCAAAAGGGAGTAGAAAGATGATATATTCAGAGAAACACAAGTCATTTGCAACGGCTGCACAAAATGAACATGGACAGAATCAGCAAGCACTTGAGAAGCAACCCAGGACGCGATGGGAGAAGCATCTACACGCAGCAGGTAGACACTATACGTCGAAGGCAAGAATGAAGTTATGAACAAATACACGCGGCTTTATAGGGAGTGCGTGAAGGCGAACACAAAGGCCAATCAGGTGCTACTGCGATAACCAGGTGAGAAATGAAGGGTCACGGGAACAGCAAGAGGTACGCAGGCATGTGGAAGGAGGGAGGCGACACCAAAACCGAGAAAAACCATAGCAACTAACATCACAGGACAGGGGAGAGGGAGGGAGCAAAGGTGATCTTCAAGTGCTCGTGTGGACAGGGTGAATGAAAGGACCGTGTACGAGGCTTCATCTGGGAAGGAGATGAATGAAGCCATCAGTGGCCGAGGACTGGAGACGCAGCCGGTGGAGATACTTATAGGACACGGGCTTTCCTGTCTCTCCAGAGTGAAACATCACCATGTTAAAGGTCATTTGTTACTATTTATGACCCATTGTGTATTTCCAGAAGCCAAAAACATCCCAATTGATGGTAAATGTGCTTATACAATCAAGTACCCAAAGGGATTAAATCCAAATGTTCCATTCTTATTAAAATACATGCCACAATTCATCTACTTTTCAAACGTCAGAAACAATTTCCAGAACACATAGTAAACATGCCCAGATACGCTGTGCTCAATTCACCAAGCCATGCTATTGGAGTCGATCCTTCGGCCCCTTGGAAACACACCAAATGAACATACATGTTGGAAAATCCATTGTTGGCAGCTTTACGGGCATTCTTGAACTTCACATTTTTGAAGATAAAATATGAGAAGATGACTTTTATGATATTTCATTTCCAAAATGCACACCTTTTCCTGAAATGCTGGAGCCAAGAAAAATTCCAGAGCGTAGTACTAGCACAGCCTGAATGCCCGGGGAACACGGGGTGAAGGAGTGCTCCAGCTAGACAGACTGTTACAAGTATCTGGAGACGTATAAGGCAGACTTGCGAGGAACCCATTAAGATATAGAACTTATTGAGATGAACCACATGGCCAGCCTGGCTTGGATAAAATGAATTATTATCAAAGTTCTGAGCCGTGATTTCTTAGCATATTTAAAAAGTATTTTATAATACACATTCAACTGGCACCTATTTTATAATAACCATTAGTGTGCACTGCTTATGTGAGTCGCTTCTCAGCCCTGTGTCATCTAGGCTGCCACAGAATACTCTGCTTATGTATTATGACCTTAAGTGAAAAGAGGTGGACAATATCTTGTCACATCAACCCCAAAAGGAAATGTCAACATGGAAAAAAAAAACAACGAAAACCCAAATGCCCATCTACCAAATTCTGACCAGTTTCACTACTGAATTTCCTCTCCTGAGGTGTGCAGGGCTGATTTAGTAGCCTAGGATATTTCCTTTCCTTTTCCTTCCTTTCTTTCTAACATAGCAGGGGCATCATGTGGAAGACGATATTCTCAACTAGAAACACTGTATAGGAAACAGTAGGGAAAGCTCAAAACATTTTTTGTTGCACTTGACAAATCTGGTACCTTGTCAATAGGATTTTATTAGAAACACTACTTACTCCAGCAGGTCTGGATCCAGCCCTTCGGATATCATTTTGTTTCTGATTGCCATCACTGGAACCCCCTACGCAAAAGTCAAAAGATAAATTCAGTTATAAGAAAGCCTTTTTCATCATTCCCATGAACGACCTGAAAGAATACACAGAGGTTTCTCGTTATTTAAAGCACACCCCCTTTGCTTCTACTGCTGCGTGTGCAAAGCATCTCAAAGACCTCCTGGCACATTCACAGCGACCTGTGGAGCCAGCACTGTCTAATTCACGCACACCCAAGCCAAGTCACGTGAACCATCTTATTGCCACTTCTGCCCTGCAGGATGAGGAGGTTACTTTCTCATCCAAAGAAAGGAAGCAACCACGGCTCGGATGACGAGACATCTGGCTAACCTGATAGGATTTTCAAACAAAAGCAAAGCTTTTCAAAACATAGCGCACACCAATGTAAATGCTTGTGTGATAAGCAAACATCCATATTTCATTTCGACACTTTTGGAATGCAGAATCCAAGTAATATATTATACATTTTCTCAGACCACTACACACATGAAGCAGGAACAATACAGGTGGTAAACTGAAGAACACTGAGAATGCAGGAATATCTGCACTCAGGTTAAGAATATCAAACAGCAAGGAAAGGATACATCAGAAATGAATACAAATGCATTTGAAAAAAGAACTCATTTGATGTGAACACACTCCATAACTCCACATCACTGAGTGTGGATGTGTCAAGACCTTTGGCGGCAATAAATGTCCTCTGAAAGCAGCACACTCCAAGATTAATTCAAGCTAAAATGCACGAAGAATCTGAGGTCTCTGTCAGCACTCGCCTGTGCTGTAGCAGGTGGTTCTCCTGAAGCCTGGGTTCTCCACACAGCATGAGGACTGGGTCCCGTGCACACTGCCAAGCCGCACAGCACGCTACCAGAACCACCTCGGCTGTGTTCAACACTAGTGCATGCTAGGAGCTGCAGAGCCTTTGGATGCTCTTGCAGAAACAATGGTTTGATTATGGAAAACAAACGTTAGTCATGATTTCTCGCTGTTGTTCCTTGGGATATAAATGTCAAAACAGCATAATTTGGGTGGCAGTATGTTAAAATGCTTGAATTTAAAAATTGTTGAGTTTCATTAAAGAATAGTTTGGGTTGGATATGGTTCCGTGGTTAAGGGTGCTTGCAGCTCTTCCAGAGGCACCGGAGTGGGTAACCAAGATGTTAAGACAAGCCCTACTTTTGAGGTATGTTTTCTAAAACTAAGACTTGAATAAAATGGAGTTCAAACCCAAATCTACTATTTAATTTTACACAAGGGATCAGTCTAAGTGATCCCTTAGATCCCTAAGAAGGGATCACCCTTCTCAGAGAAACTTCTTTTTGCAGTGAATGCTGGTCAATAGAACAGCAACAGGCCTAAGCGCCCTGGAGTGCTCGGCTCCAAAAGGGATCGCTACATCACACCCGCTGTCACAACGGCCAGGGACCACCATGGAAGACAGGGCAGAGAGAGACCGCAAGAAGCTGGGGGTGCTGCTTCTGAACAGAGTTTCCTAGATGAGACAAACACCACACAGACGAGCTCTCAGTTCCCTTGGCTGCCTGCACAAGACCCATGCAAGATCGAACCAGTCCAAAGGACAGCATGGACGGGGAGGGCCGGAGGAGCTAAGCAAGCAGCACTGCTAACAGAACAGCTTCTGGCAGTCACTGGTGGCCATGGGAGGGAGACTCAGTTGTCTTCAGGGATGTAGCCCCTGATAGGCTGCCATGCTCCAGTGGCTGCCCCTACAGCATGCACACACTGGCAACGCTAACTGGTCTCAGTGCACTAAAAACACTGTGGAGGACATGAGCAGGAGCTTGGAGATGTGGGGTGATGATTCAACTATTCAGGATAACAGAATGAAAAAGTTTAGAGCATTTCATTTTCCAAAAGTACTGACGTTCTAAGGATAAGAGGGAAAAGAACAGAGTTCATGCCATATTTCCTAAAAGCAGCAACAAAAAGAACCAAACAAGCTCTAGGCTTCCATTAAGCATGATCTGATGTCAGAAGGTCTTTCTACGAGCACAGCTATGTGATTTATTTATCATATGTTAGTGTAAGCCACAGGACATCACTGGAAAGGTCACAAAAATAAATTACAAAACCCAGGAAACAGAAGGGAAGAAAAATGAGGTTAAAAAAAACTGAAACAAAACAAAAAGCAAAAACCTGCAGCATCAGCATCTCCTAAAATATAGCACAAAACTGTCCCTGGGGCACGGGAGGGAGGCGCCTGGAAGCGCACAGGCGAGCAGCAGAGATGTTGGTAGAATAGATAAACTCCCCATTTTAACGGATCTATGGAACTGATTATGGAGAAAGAGTAACAGACGTCTGAGCCTGGAGCTCCGTATTTTAACCCGACGTTTCTGGAACCAGCCACAGGAGGAGAAAACAGAAATACTCCAAGTTCAGTGAGCCTCTTGTCACTTTTGTATATTGGTATAACATACAAAATACACCCATTTTCCCACCGTCCGCCCCTGCAGAGGCTTCTGATCACACCATGATGTAAATCTCATAAAGCTTGATAAACAAATGAAACCAGTGATTGGGCCTGGGTTCCGAGCACGCATCCCCACCGGACCTGCTGCCGTGTGTGTGGCTCAGACATCTCGTTTGCTACATTCCTGGGAGGACGTCACTTGTCAGCCGTCAGAAAGAAGCGTCCAATGTCTGATCGCAAAGAGACAAAGCTACTGGTGGTCTAAGGAGGACACAGGAGACCTTGACATGAAGTCTATGGAGCTGTGGGGTTTTCTTTGGCAAGTCATGAGGGCAGCCCGTCCAACAGAAGCAGTGAAGGGGAGCGGAGGCAGCCATGGGTCTGCATGTGCGTCACTGGAGAAAGTGTGTAAAGAAGCCACGCTAATGAAATTAGGACAGCAGCACCAATGGTTAAATGCTAGTTTCTTATATCACAAAACTGTTTGGAGGTCTCCAGGCCTGCCAAGATTTACACAATAATCTGTTACTGTGTTAATGAGAACCAAGCTACTAAATCTATCAGCCATGTTTTAGATTTGAAGGGGGAAAAAAAAAGGGACTTTGCTTTTTGAAAAAAAATAACAAAATCAAATCCTTATATTTTAGGCTTTTTTTCCTATCATTTTATGAACTTGAATCCAAAAATTTAGTTGTAAGAAGTGGAAAATAGGAAGTTCTTTCCTTACACTGAGCAGGCATAACATAAGTCTACTGAGCTGCTGGTTGGAAGGAGAACTTGTTCTTCGTAGGAGTGGTGGTGACACCTCAACCCGAGCATCCAGGCTCAGGCAGAGGTACAAGTCTGGGACAGTCTGGGTTACACAGCAGGACTCTGTCTCAAAACCACTTTTCCTTTGCAAAGAAAGAGTCATGCAGAAACTGTGGGATGCTATGGGCTAAAAAGGGAGCCACTACATGCTAACAAGCTTCTTGACGTGGTAAAATCGACTCAACTGTATCTTCGCCTTTTGATGTTTCAAAAGTCCTGTTTTTATTCATTTATTTGTTTGTTCAGTTGTTTCTTTTGAGACAAGATTTCATGTAGCCAAGGCTTACCTTCAAATAAACTTATACAGCTTGGAGCTAGCCATGAATTTCTAATCCTTCTGCCTTCACCCCCCATACTGTGATATTATCGGTATGTACCTCCATGATTAAGAATGCCATTTTTAAAATTTTACTTATTTTTATTTTATGTGCAATGGTACTTTGCCATGGCTGTCAGGTCCCCTGGAACTGGAGTTACAGACAGCTGTGAGCTGCCATGTGAGTGCTGGGAATTGAATCCAGGTCCTTTGGAAGAGCACTAAGTGCTCTTAACTGTTGAGCCATCTCCCCAACCCAAGAATGCCAGGTAAAGTTTTATATAAAGTGGCATGATCTTATGTTAAGGATAATATTTTCAGATAAATATTACATATACACTCAGATAAAAATATATGCAATGTTTGCTGACCAAATCATAAAACAAAACACATGCTCAATGATTTTCTTCTTCCCCTGGAAGCTTCCAGGAAAGGAATATGAAATTAATTTAAATAAACACCTTCAAGACTTTAACATGAATATGGCTATCTTAAGAAGGAAGCTTTACAAGACTTTACAAGACAAGTTACAAAGACTGGTCCAGATCTAGAAAATGCTGTGGTCTCGTATTAACGTGGAGACTGTTCCTGCTAAGTGTTTCTGTCTTGAACCTGCGCGTGTATGTGGGTCACAAGTCTTCAGTATCAAACAGTCACTTCTGTGAAAAGGAGCATGACCGAGTTTTTACAAGGGTTATTTCACGAGATGGGTGTGTGGTCAGAAGAGCCTTTCCATTGGCTGCTCATTACCCATCTTTACAGACACAGGCACAGCTCACGGCAGAAAAGGGGTGAAAGGGCACACCAGATCTCCTCAGGGCCCAGACAGCCGGCAAGCAAATCGTGGTGGCTTTACTCTTAAAGTACACACATCTTTAGCAGTTCTGTCTCTGTGTTTTAGGGATAAGAAAGAAACTAAAGTTCACCTGGAGGCATATGAGTTTAAAAATCTTTTAGAAAATCATTTCCAAAAGTTATGAATTTATTGTCATGAGAACGTTGAAAACACAGCTATACCAAATTCCCATATTAACACCATCCCACGCCCCATAAAATACACTTGTAACATAATAAACTTTATGTGTTAATGACCAGAAGATGGCATAAAATGTTTTCTTTGTATTTGTAACTCCTCAAGCATTTGCTGATTTAAGAGTAACTTGGTGCCTAGGGAGACCCAGTTTCTTCCCTTTACTATCATGTGTAAGGGGTATGCAGAATTTGTTGTTTGTTGAGACACACAGCCTTGGTTGGCCTGGAGTTCACTGTGTAGATCAGGCTGGTCTTGAACTCACGGAGATCCACCTGCCTCTGCCTCCTGAGTACTGGGATTAAAGGCATGCGGCACTGTGCCTGGCTTGGTATGGAGAATTTTAATGCTTGCTTTGACAGGCTCCTCCATGGTGGAACCATCACCTCATTCAAATCAGATAACTTCTTTCTATAAATGTATTCACTTTCATTTTTAAATATTATTATACTTTAACTTTCTAATTTGCAAACAATTTAAAATGTTTAAATTATGCGTGTGTGTGTGTGTGTGTGTGTGTGTGTCTATTTGAGGGTTGTGCATGTGTGGACACATACCCTCAGAATCCAGAAGTGGGAACCAGATCCTGGAGTTAAGAGTTATAGGCGGTTGTGAGTGGTGTTGAATGGTGGTGAAACAGAACCCAGGTCCTTGGCAAGGGAAGAATATTCTTTATACCACTGAGCCTTCTCTCCAGCCCCCAAAATTTATTACAAAATCATACTAGAATTTGCTAACCAAATTACGAGTCTATGAATTTATATGTTAAAAACACGCATATATTATTCATGTAAATTTAAAGTTATTTCTCCAAGTATAGCAATGAAAGAGTAGAGAAGATTCTAGTGACTTAATATACAGAAAGTGTACTTCTGAGTTACTCTTCCAGGTAGGGTCCGGTGCTTAGGGAGCCAACTATGATTCCCTCCTTCTTTGACCTTAACAATCTACACACACACACACACACACACACACAAAGAAAAATGGTTGGGGTTAGGCACCCATAGAGGCTATAGAACCACAGTAAAGGGCCTTGAATCTGGTAATAACATGCCATCAATCTTGATCTAAGCAATTAATCTAAGGTCCTTTGTGAACCCAGGCCAGGGAATGGAAGGTGTTGCTGTGTGCTGGAGACTTCAGGATGGTCTGGACCTGCTGATAGGCATTCTCTCACTCCCAAGGGAGCCTGCTTCCTCTGAGAGCTCAAGTGTCTTCTAGTCTTTATTGTTTCTCTCATAAATTAGCCAAAATGCTAGATAAAGAAATTAACAGGAAAGGTAGGAACTATGTATTTCCAAAAAGGAAAAACCAAAAGCAGCTGCTTAAATCCCAATGGCTATTTTTCCTCTTGACCCATGTGGAAAATTTTCAGGTGAGATCCCTTATTTCCGGCAGAGGCGGAAGGAATGTAAGGGAGAGGGAACGGCACAGATGAAGGGTAGCTGGGAACTAAAGGTACAGGCCGGTCGGAGTGAAGGGAGGGCTTGATTTCAGCAGGCACCACTGTCTTTCCGGTCAGTGCCCACGCCCGAGAGCGTCCACAGAAGCCCTGGAGATGCTGTGCTTTCCCTGTAGCCTCTGGGGAGCTAGAGCGGTTGTGTGAACGGAGACAAGAAGTCAACAGTGCCTGCCTACTGGTGCCCTCTCTGACTTTCCATGATGGGGGCGTGGGGGGGTGGTGGAGGGGTAGGTGCTGTGCTACAGAGGTTTAATACACCGAAACCAACTCCATTGGCACTTAAAAAGCTGGGTGAAATGGATATTTGACTTTAAGAAGTTATTTCAGATAATAAATCTTATATATTATTTAAATTGTTTTATTTATAATGCCATTAATACAAATATATGATGACTTAATGAATAAATATATTCTTATCAAACTCACTTTTTTAAAAGATTTATTCATTATGTATACAGTGTTTTGCCTGCATGTCTGTCTGCAGGCCAGAAGAGGATACCAGATCTCATTACAGATGGTTGTGAGCCACCATGTGGTTGTTGAGAATTGAACTCAGGACCTCTGAAAGATCAGGCAATGCTCTTAACTTCTAATCCATCTCTCCAAGCCTCAACCTTACTTTTGTGCAGGTCCCAGGTCAAGTTGCTAGGCTTGGTGGCAAGTGTCTTCACCTGCAGAGCTGTCCTGCTGGCTCTCAATTACATTTGGAATATTTGCATTCTCTATTTTCTTTTTTCTACTTACCCCTTTAAATTACTTAAAACTTTTATTTTTATGTGTGTGTGTGGGGTGGGGGAGGGTGGTGTGTTTGCTGGTGCCTGCAGTAATCAAAAGATTAGGGTATCAGATCCTCTGGAGCCAGAGGGACAGGCAGCTGTGAGTCCCCTAATATGGGTGCTGGGAACCAAACTACAAGAGGAGCAAGAACTCTTAACTGCTGAGCCATCCCCCACCTCTAAAACTTGTTTTTAAATAAAATCAGGTTTTAAAGTATCCAAAACCGCATTAAAACAAAGAGCCAAGGGCCTATCAGCAACTCTAGGAAACTGGCCTCCATGCAGGTACATCAGCTTGTTGATATGTGGCCCTTCTTCATATGTGACTGAGAATTTTTGACCTTCCTAAGGTTCACAACTCAAAATATATTTTTCAAGTACATTAAACACCACACATAGATGCAGTATGGCAAACAACTAGTTCCTGGAAACACATGAAAACTCTGAGAAAAGTGCTACAATGAAAAATTCATAACGCGAGCATGAGAATTCACTAAGTAGGAGTAAGCCAACCATGACTAGCGAAGGGGAGCATTTGAGGAACCAGGGAGGCATAAATAACAGAGCCAAGTAGACACTGACAACCATTGGATACAGCAGCAGCCTGCTATCCACCACACCTCAAGGGAAACATGAATGGGAAAATCCGAATTAGATATACTCTTTGTTGTTAACACCTATATTTCTAAAGAAAGACTAAATGAAGCTGGGCCAGGTATCATAGGCCTGTAATTCTAGCTCCCTGGAGGCTGAGGCAGGAAGATAACACATCCAAGAACTGTCTAGACTACAGAGTGAATTCAGGGCCAGCTGGAAACTTAGTGAGACCTTGTCAAAAACAAACAGACAAAAAAACCAAAAACAAAAACAAGAGCCAGGTGGTGGTAGCACACACCATTAATCCCAGCACTAGGGAGGCTGAGGAAGGTGGATCTCTGAGTCTGAGGACAGTCTGTTCTACAGAGTGAGTTCCAGGCCAGCCAGGGCTACACAGAGAAACCCTGTCTTTAAAAACCAAACCAAATTCAAAGTTAAAAAGAAACTCATAGATATAGCTTAGTGGTAGAACTTTATATAGTGTTTGGGAGGTCCTGCGCACAATCCCCTGCACTGAAATAAAAAAAAAAAACACCCAATACGAAACCCAACACACACAAAGGCAAATGCATAATTCATAAGCACAGTTCTTTCTGTTTTGGAGACAGGGCCTCACTATATAACCCAGGCAGAACTGTATCTCATGGGTAGCCCAGTTGTCCTTAAGTCTGTGACCTTCCTGCCCCCGCCTCTCAAGTCTGGAAGTACAGACTGTCAGGCAGGGAAATGTCTTAACTTTCTGTGTACCATGACTTGCTCTGAGGTCCCCAACTCAAGGCAACATGCAGAGGTTTAGGAGAAAAGCAAAATGATTGAAAACTCAGTCTTTATATATTTTATAATTGGCATGAAAATATTTCCCAAATAGTATTCTTAGAGTTTAGTTCACTGGCATTAGGAAAAAATAGTAATGTTTATATTTCTCAAAAATATGACAGAAAGTTGTCTTTCTGAGTTCTCTGATATCAAGTCATAGGCAACATTTTGACCACTAAGTTTTCTGTTTCAGGGAGAGCTCTGTACTTCTATAAGGTAGGAGAGAAGAGAGGGGCTATCACAGGTCACCCCAGGCCCATTTATTCCAGCTCATACTTCCTCCTCATGGGTCTACTGCTCCTCAGAGGCTGGTGGCTTGCTTGTCATCAAACTGACATAGTAATCACTTAGTGAGCAGAAAACAGGAAGCTTATCAAATCACTGGATGTGTGGTTTCCCTTCTATAAGCAGCAGGAGATTGCCCTTTATTCTGCGAATCTTCCTATGTTAGAATAAACTGTCTGACATTTACTATTATACATATACATAGATATATTTACACACACACACACATATATATATACATATATTAAAACCTCAGGTATTACAAAAAGAAACACATACTCATACTTAGAAGTAACATACTCTTGGGACCAGTGTGTGACAGCTGGCATCACCTCGAGCCACAACTCTGTCTTCTGGTCACACTGTTGAGTAATGAAAAGCAACCTATGCTGTAGCTTTCTAGACCAAGGGAAGTCACGTTGTACTCATATACTAAGGGTCTGGGTGTCAACCAGTCTTGACAATAACTCCACCTTGTTGCTGTCTAAAGGGAACACTACATCAGGCTCGCCTGCTTCCCACGGGGCAGCACCTCTTTATGAACATCTTTAATCCGTACTTGGAGATGCTCTGCCCTTAGGTAATGGAAGGCCCGCTTCCCTAGGCCAACATTCACTGCTGGCAACGGCTACATCAGAACCACCAGAACCAGAGATTATTCAATTCACATTTTCAGCAAGCCAAAGAAAATAGAGCTTTGAACAGCCTAAGTGTCTGAAGAGGCTGTTTTGGCAAATACGGTTTCAAAAAGTACAAGTCATTAGCTTCCTTCATGTGGAAGTAGGACTTTCCCAATGAACAATTTATGACTGGCACAGGATTCACCAAGCTCTGCCAGTAAAAGGGGGAGAATTGTTGGAAAAGTGATCTATGGCCACGATTCCAGTTAAGTTATAAAAGCAATATGTAACGGAGCACAGCCCAGTGCCACACAGTTATGGTAACAAGCACTAAGTCACAATCAATTATCTGCCACATTTGGAACAAACCAGGATTACTCACTGAAAAATCTTGTATAAAACTTACTTTTAAAGGAAAAGAAAAAAATCAGAAAGTGCCTGCAGGTGTTCCAGGGACCTTTATTAATGCAAGGACCAAATCTGAGGATTAATGAATGAATCATAAATCATAAATCTAGAAGGGAGCTCAGGTCTCAGTTTATATGAGGAAAAGGGCCTTGAGGTGACAGGACTTGAACGTGTCCCACACAACTGAGACACAGCTAAGGAACTTCGTATTTCAGGGGTTCCCAGGCTTCGAGGCACTCACCCTGTCTCTCAGAACAATCACTTTCTGCAGTGGAAAGCACCCTATGTCTCCCAGATGAGCAACCAAAAAAGACATGGAGGCCAAAATGCAAGTTACGGCTTCCTGGTCTGCAGTGTGTTCGTGTGAAAGAAACAGAGACCACATTAGCTTCTGTTCAAAGACATTTATATTAATTAATGTAAACTATTAGGTTTAAAGTGGGTTTGCGAAATGTGACAGGTGAGACAGGGCATCTCAAAGCAAGACATCCCTGAGGACAGTTGGGACTTAGGAACTGAGACAGCTTTCTTGGTACCTTAAGGAGGAAGCCCCAAAAGGTTACAGCACATCTCAGAGGGAGTCTGAAAACAAGATGATATGTTTGTAATCTATAGGACTTTCCCAGAGTGAAGTGAACGATCACCATATGGGTAGCCTACAAATTCAAGTCTTTTATACTAGAAAAAGACACTAAGGAGGCTTGAAAAGAAAGGACTCTGTCTAATCGAGAGGATGAGATGACTCTAAACAATTCGGGAAGGAAGCAGAAGAGATAACAGCCACCGCAAGTATCAAGATGCCGCTGCGTGTGACTGTCCACTGTGGCTAAAGGTAGTTCAGCACAGGAGGAACTGACTTCTGAGTCAACACAACGGCACTCAAGAAGGAAGGAATGTCAGTACTGGGCAGAGGAGGGGAGGCTTGGTGAATCCACTGACTCCCTTTTGAGAGTATAATTTATACTGTTGATATAAATATATAGCTTCACACTACTGCATACAGGAGATGGCACACTACTCAAGATGGTATCTACATACAGCTTCACAGGGCTCCTATTACACTCCTGCATACAGCAGATGGCACACTACTCAAGACCGTGTCTACATACACTTTCATGCCTTATAGTACTGCACAGTGGATGGAACATTATTCAAAACTGTGTCTATATACAAGTAAAATCCTCTGGATAAGTTTCTCTGCCATTAACAGTCCTAGGAAATCAAAGGAAGCATTAGTGAACCTCTGAAATTGAAAAAAATCAGGCATTTAATAAAACTGCTGCACTTTTGGGCAAGGTAAAGTACTTTTCACAATGAAAGAACGTGCTAGAATTAGCTAGATTAGGCTGCTTTTGGGGATGGCAGTGAAGTATGTTTATCATCTTAGCTGTAGCCCACTGAACCCTGCTTATTTTCACACCCAAGGAACTGAACCAACTGAAGAGAGTATTCAACTGACCAGAAGGCTAAGACAGAACAGGAAGGCATCTTATCACCCTGGGTGACTAATCTAATCATCTAAACAATTCCTCTCCTGTCAATGAAAGGCTGAATGAGCAGATGATATGGGTCTCTAACGAATCTACTGCCAGGCATGTTCTAAAGCAGATGGTAATGTCACCATGTTACCCCAGTTCTCACAATAGATTTGAGGAACACCACAAAGTGTTTACATATAGATTAACAATTGGATTCCCAAGATTGGTGCTAACCTTGAGAGACAGCTTCCCTTGTCCTATGAAGCATTTAAAACCAACAACTTGGAGAAATAGGAGCTAACTCTGCACTTGCCCATGACTTGAAGCTGGCTCAGAGAACAGACAGGAAACCTCACAGTGTCACTATGATGAAGACCATGGCACAGAGCACCTTGGGGAGGAAAGGGTTTATTTTAGCTGACAACTCTCAGGTCCCACCTCATCACTTAGGAAGCTGGGTAGGAACTGGAGGAAGGAACCTGAAGGCAGGAACTGAAA
Organism: Microtus ochrogaster; assembly: GCF_000317375.1. Classification (NCBI taxonomy): domain Eukaryota; kingdom Metazoa; phylum Chordata; class Mammalia; order Rodentia; family Cricetidae; genus Microtus; species Microtus ochrogaster. The sequence continues at coordinate 33,038,134 of NC_022024.1, forward strand.
GAGCCCATGGGCGAATGCTACTTCTCAGCCTGCTCCCCATGGCTGGCTCGGCCTGCTTTCTTACACTACCTAGGCCCACTTGCCCAGGGGATGGTACCACCCTCAGAGGGCTGGGGCCTTCCATGTCAATAATTAATCAAGAAAATGCCTACCAGACTTGCTTATAGGACACGTTAATGGATGCTTTTTCTCAATCGAGAGTTCCTTCCCCAAATGACCCTAGCTTGTATCAAGTTGACAAAAAATTTAGCAAGTACCAGGGATGAAGTGAACACAAAGATTACGCAAGGCTGTTTTTCCTCATACAGTTCCCCCTTTGACTGGTAATATATATATTGTCTGGTGATAATATATTTATTGGTGATGATATATATATGTATAAATATATTATATATTCTATGAATATACATATTCATAGAAAAAGGTATGAGATAACAAACTCCATAATGGATATAGAAAAAATGGCTGGATATGTTAAGGAAGATAATGTTTTAGCTTTATGAGCTGGGACATTCAGAATCTGGGATTCGAGACAAGTAGAATTTGAAAGCAGTAATTAAGACAAGCAGACTCTAGGCTCAGCCTGGAAAAGCACTGTGCTTGTGTGAGGAAGGATTGTGGTTTGGTTTGAATGGAGAATGGAATTCAGGACAGGGAGCACTAGGAAATAAAAGTTGGGTAATAAGAGTCTGGGATACAGGTTGGCACAATGAACTAAAAACAATAAAATTAAATTTAACTTGGATGAACTTCTAGTTTGGGATGGCAGGGTAGAGATATTGTTTCTCCCCTTCTTCTTGAAAACCACCCCCAAACAATCAGAAAACCACCTCTAACTTCAGTGACTAAGAGGCATGTAAGAACCACAGTGCCTGAAAATTAAAAGCAGGGACAAGAATGGCTGGTGAGTTAGTACGGCAGATTAAGGCCAAGCCCACACGTCCCAAGAGGGAGATACCAGAAGGGAACAGTGCTTCCGGAGCCTACCCAGAATACCTGTACCAGAGGCTCGGGGAAGGCAGGAGCTCAATACAGGGACAGATCAGACTGGTCCCCTGCTACGCTCAGGCACAGAAGCAAAAGAGATGGTACAGAGTTAAGTCAAACACTTCTAGACAGTTATGTTTGTTTCTTTCTTCCTTAAAAAAATTTTTTAAAAAAATATTTTAACTAAAAATTTATAATGTCATTAACAAAAAGATTTTAAAATACTTTAAAGACCATTTAAAAAACACATATGGTCTGGCTATAACTTCCACACCCAGAGATTCCAGTTCTGTGGGTGGAGCCAAGGACACCAGATGCTATCTAGTACTAAATGAAAGGTTTCAGGAAACCCAAGTCCGTGGTCTCATTTCTTGTTCTTTTTGCTTTTTCAAGACAGGGTTTCTCTTTTCTCTACATAACGGACCTGGCTATCGTGCTACTCAGAGATCCTCCTGCTTCTGCCTCCTGTGTGCTAGGATTAAAGGCGTGCACCACCACCACCTAACCACTTTCTCATTTTTATGTTGGTTAGGTGAGAAGACACTGACATAAAGAGCTTTTACATGTCATTCTGAAAGCTTTTCCTTCTTGTTCTGAGAGGCATACAGTTTTTAAGAATTTATCTCAAATGTCATCTTTCCTGTTCATTATTCATGTTTAAGCTGAACTCTTCCTTGCTCTTATTAAAAATTTATAATTCTTTTTTAATCCAGAAAAGTGTCTTACTACAAAGTGTTCTCATACTTATCATTTGCCATTATTGCTATGGTGTTTTTCTAAATTTATTTTACATCTCTATCGCGGCTTCCCCTCCCCACCACGGCCTCCCCTCTGCCTCCCGCCCAATCCACTCCCCCTCTGTGTCTGTTCACAAAGGGCCGGCCTCCCCTGGGTGTCAACAAGGGCATAACAAGTTGCGTGTATTAAGGCTGGGCAAGGCGACCCAGTATGAGGAGTAGACTCCCCGAAGCCAGCAAGATCAGAGATGGCCCCTGCTCCCACTGTTAGGGGAGAGGAGTTACACAACTGTTACCATTATTTTATGTAGCCAAGAGAGCTGCGCTCTTTTTTTATCACTGATAAATGAACATCAAAAGGGAATATATTTTGAAAGCATATTTACACTAGCATAAGAGAATCAAACTCAAAGGAACAGCCATCTTTCATATTTCTGATACAGCCAAGATTTCAAATAAGATAGTAACAATAATGGCACAAATCTACACTGAACTGTTATCCTATGTCAACCTCAAGTGTAATGAATTTTAAACTTTAAACGTATTTCCTTTTATAAGCATTAGCATGCACATCTGTATGAGAGTGTCGGGTCTGCTGCAACTGGAGTCAGACAGTTGTGAGCTGTCACATGGGTGCTGGGAATTGAACCGGCGTCCTCTGGAAGAGCAGTCAGTGCTCGTACCCAATGAGCCATCTGTCTGGCCCTGTGTAATCGATTTTAATGAGAAAGACTGGACCTCTGGTTTCTTTCTTATGAGTGCACCATTAAATAGGAAAGAAGCAAGAGACTAGAAAACTTGGTCATTCAGGTTAGCAGTTTTCTCAGATTGAAAAAAATAATGGCAAAATCTCCAGGGTTAGACAGAGAAGACGGAGCAAAGCTTACCACTTGAACCATCTTGAGGTATCTGGCATAGCGTGGATCCCTGGCTACAGTTACGACATTTTCTGATGGAACTTCACTTTCCTGTGGTCTGGAGTCCTGTGCGCTGTCCTGCTGAAGAGAGTTTATGTAAATCTTTAAACAGTTCACAGAAAGCATCTACCACGTTTCTTAAAAAGGATGTTTATTTTTATAATTATAAGGCAATAAATATTTAAAAATTGTATTCTTATATTTAAATACCAATAATTTAATTATTGATGTTTCTAAATACCTATACATACTTATAAGCTAAGCTTAATATCAATAATACACTGTTCCTTAAAATGCAGATGTATTCTTGGCATCAGAATTTTAGTTTTCCTTTGTTTACCCTATGAAACAGGATGGGCGGGCATATCAGCAAGCCAGTGAAACAGTTTGTCACCTGCTCAACCAATGGACAGTGAACCACTGTTCTGGGTGTCTGCCAGCTGTCCTATCGCCCCTCACTTGTTAAATCACCATATCCTAAATGGACACAGTGATGCTCGGAGGTTTCTCGGAGAAAACGAGACTCTCTGGTTTTGTACGTTTCATATGTTAGTGAGCTGTTATTAATGGTGACAACGTCAACAGCATGGCTAAATACTAAATACTAGTCCCAGTGACAAAGACTGAGGACGGTGTTTTTGAACAATGGCAGTCATGACATGGCACAACTGTGTCGCCAGAAGTTCCGGCGCACTTAAGACTCACTGCACGTGGCAGCTGGCTTCCCTACCAATCTGAGCACTCAGAGCAAACGTATTTTGTGACGGCCAGCCAGCACCAGCATAGCTGCTACGAGGAACTTCTGCCGCAGGCGTCATTGGCTTTATGTCAATGTGTCTGCGCTAAAAGGTGAACAAATTACTATTTTATATATCGTTAGTCTTAGTCACATAGAGGTGGCGCATGCCTTTAAAACCAGCACTCAGGAGGCAGAGGCAGGAGGATCACTGTGAGTTTGAGGCCAGCCTGGTCTGTAGAGTGAGTTCCAGGTCAACCAAGATTACATAAGGAAACCCTGTCTGGAAAAAATAACAAACAAAACAAAAATCTTCAGTCTTTAGAAAACTAACCATAAATTATGTTTACAACTGATGTTTTTTTAATATAATTTATTTGTAAGCCAAATCTTTAAAAAGAAAAAACAAAGGAACTCTGAAGTAATAAAATAAATGTAAATTCTTTTGGTTTCTTCCACTATGTGATATTGTTAAATGTTACAAAAGCAATTGACAATATGTATGACTATATACATTCCTCTGCAAAACAAACACATAAGTCCAAACAAAAAGACTCCAGCATGTTTTTAAGACTTTAATGCACAGCCCATTGGAAGCCCGCAGGAGCAACGGAGAAGAGCTGCACACTCTAACAGCTTCGACTTCAGCTGCCCCCTTGTCCCCAACCAGGGCCTCCTGCTTTAATTAGCACTGTCGTGCCCTTACTATATGAATGGCCTATTAAGCCTCATGATCCTTTCTCTCAACTGTCCTTCATTTCATTCTCAAATCGACCTTAATCTGAATAACTGATACCCTGTGACCAGTGATAGGATCTGAGCCTGAAATCAAAGCTGCACAGAAATCAGTATAGAAACCACAGGGTTTTGACTCAGTTTAGAAACAGTAATAAAGGGATGTTTTCGATTCTGTTACTGTTTTGTGCTGAGGCAGGGTCTCAGGTAGCCTAGATTGGCCTTCAATTCACTAGAGAGCCAAGAATGACCTTGAACTCCTGATATTCCCCAGCCTCTACCTCTCAGGTACCGGGGTAGCCGAGCTGACTACAAAATCCATGGAAATCTGCATAAAGCAATATTTAAAACTCTTTCAAGGCATTTTATATAAAAATATACTTGTTAATGCTAACGAAGACAGAATGAGAAGTTGATCTGAATGCTTGCTTGCTTGTGAGTCATGTTGTTAGGTTGACCAGATGTCATCACAGCTTTATAAACGCAGGAAGCCACAGAACTGCCCCGTACTCTAGAAGAATTTATTTACAGCTCAAAAACTGTCAGACACATATCAGGCAATTCTGAGTCTGCAAAGCAAACTAAGAAATTCAGGTTTGATTAACAGTATAGGTATCTGGGGATCTGTAGGGGACTGGCTGTAGGACCCCAAGATCTTGAAATCTGTGGCTGCTAGAGTATCGTATATAAAGGCGCACTGTGTCCGAATTTAACATATGCTATATTGTGTTTTAGGCTATCCTAGATTACTTATAATACCGCTTACAATGTAAGCAGCCTGTTGTTTAAGGAATAATGACGAGGAAAGAAGTCCATCTACATTGAGCAGAGATGCAAACATTTTTTCCTGAGTATTCTTAATGTGTGTCTAGGTGAATCCCGAGATGAAGATCAGGCACAGATCAACTAACTATACTTGGGTCATAGGGCTTCAGTTATTAAAAAGCAGAAGTATATGTGTGCTGACATACAGCAGGCCTCCCTTGTCAGCTGCTAACCTTATTAACAACACCATTATGACCTAAAAACACTGTGAGACTACTTCCAGGCAGAGATGCAAAATTCACTTACACAGGATGCCTACTCTGTTAGTATTACCTTAGTGGGTCACCATTTTGGTGACTGTTTTATTTCATATTTCAGTACCTCACTGAGATGTGCATATAATGGCGATTTCTAGACTGTAACAAACTTGGAAGGTGGAGAAGCATGAAGGAATATGAGCCGAAAAGCCAACGCACAGAGGCTCTTACTATGGCGTGTAAGTGGCTCTCATTAGAACACCGATTCAGACAAAACAATTCCAACCACACTTTCTCAGTCCATTGAGATATACAGACTGGGTCTTGCTAACTTTGGTGTGATATTTATATACAATAAAGGGTTAATAAAATTAAAAACAGAGTATCTAGCTCCTTTTCCTCAAAAATGTGTTCTGTGGCTTCAGGTTTTGTGATCTGACTACTAAGAGTCTCACGCCCACTGACATCTGCCAAGGTCTATGCACAGGGCTCTGGCTCAACCGAGACGTCCCACGTGCCCTGCAAACCCCTCTTACCTGCGGCTGCTCTGAAGGGCTCTCAGAATGTGACCCGCTTGGGACGGCAGTGACACTTGCAGGAGACACCTCAACCGTGACGTCCTCGAGGCCTGGGATAGACGACAGCTGAGAAACGTAAAGTAGTGTTGGCACAGGAAGATCATTCCAGGGGCACAAAACATACTTTACCTGCGGGTTCTTACTTAGCTCCCTTAAATCTACAAAATTATATAGGTTCAGAATTTTCATCCTTAATCTCCATGTCATAAACTAAAAGTGAAAGACATTCACAACACTTTTGAATATTTTTTCAAAAGTTTAGTTTAATAGCCCCTTTCCCTATAAATTGTTGTTAAGCCGAGAGTAGTTCAGTGCATGAGCTGGGAGTTTAACTGACCAAGTGTGCTGCACCACTAATATACTATTTGAGCCTCCGGCCCACCTTCCTTATACCCCATTTTTTATTGTCTGTTAACCAGGATGAGGAGATTTTCCTTATAAAATTATTTTTGAAGCATTTTTATTAAAAATGGCTTGCTAAAGAAAAGTACTCTGCCGTACACAGTGCGTGTGCACACATGGTGTATGCACGTGTGTGTATATGTATACCTGTGTGTGAGTTAGCAAGCGTGTGTGTGTGTGCGCGCGCGCATGTGTGAATGCGTGTACCAGCGCATGTGCTGGACTCTCCCTCCCTTCACCAGCTTCTCAGAAAGGGTCTCTGGCGGACTCTGGAGCTCCTCCATGGCTGGATTGGCTGGATCCTCCTTTCTCCTGTCTGAACTCGGGTCCTCAAGCTCGTGAGCAAACCCTTCACCGAGCCTCCACCCAGTCCTCTAGCACGTCTGAAGACTAATGATATGAGATGTGTCTTTACACTTTAATACATGACACAGCTCGTCTTCTCTCTGTGAACGTTTACCGTCGAATGTTACTAAAGTATGCTTTCTAAGTTTACAACAAACGGGCATACTGTCAACGTTCCAGACTAGAATGCATTTTAAAATAAAAAGGAATTTGGGGTTAGATTTTACCCTGGTGATAATAATATGTGTCTGTCAAAGCTTGCAGGCTGTGAGGATCATACAATAGCCAGGGACATGCTAAGGTTAACTTGTCCATAAGGAAATTTAACCTGTGTGCTTGGATGGTAGCACATGAAAATTCGCCAACCATTAAATAGGACATGGTCCTGAGACAGGGTGTAAGAATCACTGCACAAGTAGGACACAGTCCTGAGTCAAGGTGTAAGAATCACTGCAGACAGTAGGATAGGAAATGGTCCTGAGACAGGGTGTAAGAGTCACTGCACACAGTAGGACATGGTCCTGAGACAGGGTGTAAGAGTCACTGCACACAGTAGGACATGGTCC